>NC_045156.1:28326519-28414019 GCF_900700415.2 Clupea harengus
CATGTATACTTAAAAAGAGGCAGGGATTCAGGAAGTCTAATATATGGTCGGGGAAAGTATGTGTGAGGAAGCTACGATCAGATCTGAGTATTTGTTGGGTCCACAGCTACAAGATGTTTGTTGTGTTCAGTTCAGCCAGCCAGCACATGAGGGGCCACTGGAAACGCAATTGCACAAATGCTCTGCATTGATTCAGTAATGAAAATTAAAGGCTGTATCCATTTGGTTGTTGTGATATATGGCTGTTATTGATTGGAGGTGCAAGGCCCCTTTTACCCCGAGGGCTGTGGAGCTGTGTTTCGAATGTGAAATGAGGAATCTCAAAGCTCACACACACACCCTGGCATTTCCTATAAACAGAAAAAAACTGTCACCGAGCCGATTACTCACCTTACTAAAAGAAAGAGGCCTCGAGCACGCCCAATTTCATTTGGTTGCTTTCATTTGGTAGCTGTTTTTCTAATGAATTTCCAGCCCGCACTCCCGCTTGTACTTCTGTTGCAACAAATTATGAAAATGCGCCATTCATTCAACCCCTGGCTTTTTAAATAGCCACGGCGGCATTATTTTGGCTCCTCTTAGAAAAAGTAATTTTTAGTCAGGCTGGGGACCTCTTTGCTGACGGCCATTGAAACGCAATTGTGTTACCAGAGTGTGATGATGCTCAGTCAACCAGGTTTGCACAATCTCTACAGATTAAGCCAGAGGTGGAAGCGGAGAAAAAGGAAGGGCTTGTGCAATACAAGTGCTTCTTGTCTCGTTACAGACCTCAGCACTCATTTACTACAGGTCTCCAAGGTCTGGGCAGGTGCTTTCAGTTGAAGCTCTGTCCTGGTGTGGAGGCAATAGCCATGTTTCAACTATCAGACCAGGGTGACCTAGGGCTATTTTTTGGCCAAGCGGGGCTAATGGCCTGGGGCTATGACTGTAAAAAAAAGATGGACAGCATGGTGTCATGCCCGTACGTTCTGCAGTAATGAAGCCGAAATAAGTCGGCCATATTGGAAACATTGGAGCCAGAGTCTGCACAGTAAGAGCTTTTTTGAGCCAGATGCATAGTAAACAGAAAATTGTCCAGGTCCGCCCAGAATGAACTAAATGTGGTTAAATCATTTTTCCCTTTAAAAAGGCTTCACTTTTAACTTGGCATATGCTGTCCGATAATTTTATAAATCATTGGCCGGGGGCCTCAGGCCACGAGAACGAAAACGAAAACCATTTGCGTTTCTACGGTCTTCTGGCCGATAGCCCCGCAGTATCGCCCTAAAACCATAGTATAATTGAGCAGTTTGTGAATTTTCACATGTATACACTAGCAACAATATCAGCATCATTGTATAACTTGGGTACTTGGCATTTATTTACAAAGTTTAGAAAAATATGCATGTATATATAAAATGTAGGATTAATAGTTGAAGGCAAGAATATGTTTTGAAAACAATACTAAATGCAGAGTGAATGCTACATATAGGCCTACAAATATCGATATCGATAACAGGAGAGAGGACACAATTATTTACATTTAGTCATTTGGCAGACGCTGTTATCCAAAGCGACTTACAATGTATACACATTTTACATTTACACTGATGGCACACTGCACATCAGGAGCAATTAGGGGTTCAGTGTCTTGCTCAAGGACGCTTCGACAGGGAATCGAACTAGCAACCTTCTGATTACTAGACGACTTCTCTACCTACTGTACCACTGTCTCCCCCCTATTATATATTATACATATTATTATTATTATTATTATTATTATTATTATTATTATTATTATTATTATTATTATATGTTTCAATATTGCCACAAGCGGCGATCATTGGGGTCCAAGCAGAATATGTGAACTGCCCCAAATAGTGCAAGGCTGAACGGTTTGACTGCTTCAACAGGTGAAGGAGGACCATTTAGATTAAATGTTACATGAGGATTGAAAGACAGAATTTTGAAGATTAAAGCATGTCCGTGGAACAGAGGAAAACTTGTAGCGACATGCTATAGCCGATTTGTTTGAAATTTGGTAAAAAAGCTTCTAAATGCCATTATGGATCAGCCTACACGATTTCATTAAGACTGGCCATTCACATAGGCATGTATTGGCTGCTGAATTTTGTTTGGCCGTTGGCAGCCATTTTGTAAAGCGAGCCAAATGGAACTTTGGAAATGGAACTAGATGTTTGCTTTGAACATTATTCACTAGGTGGCACCATTCCACGAATTAATCGTAATTAGCTAGAGGCCAGTTTGCCAGGATCAATTAGCATGTTATGCTAGCCCACGTTAGGCATTAAAGATCATCCGTTCTGAAATCGATGGTAATTAAACATCCGAACATATTGTGTTTCATTTGAGGCAGCTGGGATTTGTATTGAAATATATGTTGAGATTTGATCAGCCAGTGTTGTGGATCATGACATGCACCATGTCTATAGCCCTGCGACATGATGTCTGTAACACTTTCATGCCTATCAACGGAGTCAGCACGTTGACACCTATACGAAGTATTATAGTTGGGGGGCACTGTGGCGCAAACAGTAGCCCCGACCACATTCGGGCTTGACGCCCATGGAGGACACGGGTTCGAATCCGGCCCAATGTCATTTCTCCTGTCCACTCCCCACCTCTTCTCCCTCTCATTTCCTGTCCCACTCTTCACTAATCTATCAATTAAAGGCATAAAAAGCCCAAAAACAAATCTTTAAAAAAAAAAAAGTATTATAGTTGTGTTGGTTGTTCTTTCGTACTTCATCAGGCTACCATTGCACATTTGTATTATAATTAATTATAAATATTAAGTAGAGCCCTGATTTAGCATGCTGACCAGCTCGAATGATTCTCCATTTTTAAATATTTGTTAAGATTACTTGGTAGCGTGTTGTTTACTTGGGGCGACAGTGGTACAGTGGTAGAGAAGTCGTTTAGTAATCAGAAGGTTGCTAGTTCGATTCCCTGTCGAAGCGTCCTTGAGCAAGACACTGAACCCCTAATTGCTCCTGATGTGCAGTGTGCCATCAGTGTAAATGTAAAATGTGTATACATTGTAAGTCGCACATATGTGAGTCGCTTTGGATAAAAGCGTCTGCTAAATGACTAAATGTAAATGTACTTGATAGTGACTAGTTATCATGTTGTTTTGAGGCTGAACATCTGTTACCTTACCACGCTATAATCCCACCGTTCACGTTGTCACGGCCTCAAGCACCAGTTGGTCCTGTTTGCCCCAAGGGTAATCAGCGGGCCAAAAGCCCCTGGCCGCTGGCTCCGAGTAAGCCCAGAGGAGGCACGATAAAGCCCCCGAAAGTGACCGTGGAAATGCAACTGGCCTTGGCCAACACTAGCTCCCCTGCATTTGGCCCGATCGTGGAGATGCGGCTAATGAAAGGCTTTGAATTCAGTGACCCTTCTTTTGGGCTCAAGCCTGGACTATTAGGGTTTTGGGTGTAAACAAACATCCCGTCATGTGCTCCTTGTAGTTTTAATCCTGAATCTCGTTATCACGAGCCTCTAATTGGCAGTGTGTCTTAACACTCCCCCGTGCATTTGTAATTAGGCAGAGGGAGAAGCTGCAGCCGCTGCAGATGTGTCATTTTTAGTTTCTTTCCTCAGTTTGCGTCGAGCTTCTCTTTAAAAGGTGTAAAGGCAATCACAGCTGTTGGATCTGTTGGGCACCTCTCGGCGGCTCCACAGTGGTGCTTTTAAAAGCCAAATAGCTCAAAGCTGTCGAGCGCCATGAGAGCGCTATCCCACCTCCCACTCACCGCCCCTTTCCCCTTCAACTGCATTCTTGCACGGCAGGGCTTTTCAGTCAGGCACGCCAAAGCTGTCTCCTAGATATACTCCACGTATGAAGAAAATGAAATGGGTCACTAGGCTGGTACAAACGCACAGGAAAACACAGTAGATTCTTCCCCCGTGAAAAATACAATATTTGTATGTATAATCATGCTTTGATGAAAATATCTGTTTTTTTTTTTTTTAATGTGTAAAAGGGAATGATTCAGAACCTCTAGGTGGAAGTGACTGACTTGCGGCGCTGTGCCTAGGATGGCAGAGCCGACCTCAGTGTTAACATTTTTAGCAAAAATAGTGTTTGCGTGTTTTTTTTTTAGTTTGTATCTGTTTTGGGGGTAATGAACACAAGCCCAGATGAGAGAGCAGTTCGCTTTTTAAGAGTGCTTTTGAAGTTGGCAGTTTCTAGGTTAATAGCTTAGCCTGTTGGCTACCGTTGAACAGCTGAGGCGCCGAACGTGTGGCGTTCCCATGTTTTAAAGATGCTCCCCACATCTGGGCTCTGTTAACGAGCCCCTGTATCTGTCGGGCCGGGGGAGCTGGGGCGATGCAGGACATCCCAGGGTGTCCCTGCCTGTCCTGCAGGTCTTAGCGGGAGGGAGGAAGGGAGGGGAGCATCCTGTGCCTCTCTCTCTCTCATTAGGAAGCAGCCCAGTCTGACTACAGTGTGCTACCGTCATCACACGACGTCTCTTATCCCTGAGCGTACAGGGAGGCATGCTCCTATTGCGTTAGTGCTGCTGCTGTTAGATCCACAGTCTGAGAGGAGGAGAGGCCATCTCCCCAGGATCATTGAGGAGGGGGGGTGAAGCGGAGGGCAAACGGTATACTAGCCATGAAACACACACACACACACGTGCATACACACACATGCATAGACACACACACACACACACACACACACACACACACACACACACACACACACACACAGAGAACAGCGGGAATCTCTCCAAACATTAGGTGATGAACAATCCCTTCTCCTCACAGAGCGTGTGCAAACAGGGAGGGGGGTGAATGCGGTGTTGGTGGTAGGTAGGGGGGTTGTGTCTATGCGAGCGCGCACGTGTGTGTGTGTGTGTGTGTGTGTGTGTCTGTGTGTGTGTGTGTGTGTGTGTGTGTCTGTGCGTGTGCCAAGTCTGCCCCAGATGAGTGGCGCACGGATCCCCCCTCCTGCTTCCTCTGGCAGCTTGATTCATTCAGGCCCTTACTGAAAACATCATGTGACTGGCATCTGCACTGTGCATGGGAGACAGGGTCTGGCTGAGTGGTGTAGCTCCACACATTAGTGTGTCTGTGTCTGTGTCTGTGTCTGTGTGTGTGTGTGTGTGTGTGTGTGTGTCTGTGTCTGTGTGTCTGTGTCTGTGTCTGTGTCTGTGTGTGTGTGTGTGTGTGTGTGTGTGTCTCTCTGTGTGTCTGTGTGTGTGTGTGTGTGTGTGTGTGTGTGTGTGCGCACATATGTTTTGTGCAATCACATTTGTTGATGTCCGCATGCCACTCTTCTGACAGTATATGACGGTAGTCACACTTTGCACGCTACAATAAAGCCCCAATGTCTGACGGTACCGTTATTGGTTGTTTCTAGTGTGTTTTTTCAGGCACATAATGACAGGCTTCAGGGCTCTGCTGGTTAGACCACAGAGGGCTAAACGGTCCCTGGGTGTTTGGTTGAACTTGATGATTTTGACTTTGACCTCTCTCTGCTGTGGGAGTGGCGTGTTGGCTTTCAGTTGTTGTTGTCTCCGCTGGGAACCCACATTGGAAGAACACACGCACATGTATGGAGTGCGTATGGCTATAGCTTTTGTGTACATATCGAAGCGTCTGCTGGGCGAAATAAAGTCTAAGCAGGGCACAGGAGAGAGGGTATGGCCTTGGCACCGGGGGAGGGTGAGCAGCCGGGGTTTGGCTGGCGTCCCTCTTGTCCTCCTCTCTGGCAGCCTCTCCGTCCCCTCTCTCCTCTCCTCTCCTCTCCTCTCCTCTCCTCTCCTGCATGCATATTCATGCTCTTCTCCTGACTGCAGAGCTGTGATGGGAATACTGATGCTCTGGTGTCGCAGGAGGCTGTGCACACAGGCGGCGGCCGGCCCTGAGTGCGCCTGAGATCACAGACTGCAGATGGGCCTCCGTGCCTCGCAGAGGGGAAAGAGAACTGGAGGAGCTCGGGGAAAGGGTCACATGAGAGTTGGCTCGTAAGGCAGGGGAATGGGCATTACCATTTCAGATCTGACCTTTTCAAGCCATGTGTGCAGTTTGCCGTCATGCATTTGGGTGTGTCTGTCCATTCTGACTCCTCTGTCTCTCTCTCTCTCTCTCTCTGTGTGTGTGTGTGTGTGTGTGTGTGTGTGTGTGTGTGTGTGTGTGTGTGTGTGTGTGTGTGTGTGTGTGTGTGTGTGTGTGTGTGTGTGCTGCAGGTGATGAAGACGTACCACATGTACCACACGGAGAGCATTAGTGCTGAGAGCAAGCTGAAGGAGGCTGAGAAGCAGGAGGAGAAGCAGTTCAGCAAGTCCGGTGAGCTCAACGTCAACCTGCTGCGCCACGAGGACCGACCCCAGCGCCGGAGCTCCGTGCGCAAGATCGAGAAGATGAAGGAGAAGGTAAGAGCTTGGTCCCAGACACCGCCACCGTTCTGACCGGAGGCAATGACCGCCCCGCAATCTTCACTTCATGTCGTCCGCACAGTATCTCTGCACATGCCTGTACACACACACACACACACACACCAGAATCAGAATCTGATTGCAGACCCCCTCAGGGTAACAGTATTGCAGAGCACTGAGACTGAGTTAGTTGGAGGCCTTTGCGGTGGCTTAGCTTATAGCTCTCCCCCCTGCATCTGATCATCCCACTGGCCTTCTGGGAGATCATAACAGTAAACAAATATGGAGTTGATAAGCCTTGATTAGCCTCGGTGAAACCCGCCGCCTCGTGGAAGTCATGAGAGATGAGTCCGGATGTGTGATGAGAGCGGGGATGGATGGAAGGGACGGAGGCCGAGGCCAAATGAGGCAGCATTTACATTTACATTTACATTTAGTCATTTAGCAGACGCTTTTATCCAAAGCGACTTACATGTGTATACACATTTTACATTTACACTGATGGCACACTGCACATCAGGAGCAATTAGGGGTTCAGTGCCTTGCTCAAGGACACTTCGACAGGGAATCGAACTAGCAACCTTCTGATTACTAAACGACTTCTTTACCTCCTGCGCCACTGCCGCCCAATAGCAGCGAGGCACAGTGCTGTGAGGAGCCTCAGACTCGCCCCCTCCCCTGGAGCCGGAAGGCAGCCCTCTGCTCCGAACCAGCCAGCCCCACAGACCAGCCCCACAGACCAGCCCCACAGACCAGCCCCACAGACCAGCCCCACAGACCAGCCCCACAGACCAGGCCCACAGACCAGCCCCACAGACCAGCCCCCCAGACCAGCCCCACAGACCAGCCCCACAGACCAGCCCCACAGACCAGCCCCACAGACCAGCCCCACAGACCAGGCCCACAGACCAGGCCCACAGACCAGCCCCACAGACCAGGCCCACAGACCAGGCCCACAGACCAGCCCCACAGACCAGCCCCACAGACCAGGCCCACAGACCAGGCCCACAGACCAGGCCCACAGACCAGGCCCACAGACCAGCCCCACAGACCAGGCCCACAGACCAGGCCTCCATACCCAGGCCACTGATCCCGAGCCCCGGGTAATATCTCCCCAGCCCCAGCAGAGACTCTAATTCACGCGAGGCCCACCAGAGTGTGCGCCACCAGGGCTGACGGATCCATCCCGCTGTTCTGTGTGCCTGAGACACTGGTGTTGGTTTATCTTCCGGAGGCAAATTTGTGTGTTTTTTTTTTTCTTCTTCTTCTTCTTCTGGGATGCTGGGTTATATTTTTCATGTAAATGAGCTGGTTGTTAGGGACTGCAGTGCTGGAATCAGAAGGCAGCCGGAGGCACAGCTCTCTCTCCTCTTCCTCAGGCAGCCGGAGGCACAGCTCCCTCCTCTTCCTCAGGCGTGTGGCGAGCGCGCTCAGAGGCTGGCAGCAAAAACTGCACAGGCCTGCACTATTTATATCTCTGTAGCTATGGATGCTGTCTCTCTGTCTCTCCTACCCTACCCCCTCCTCTCTCTCTCTCTCTCTCTCTCTCTCTCCGTCTTGCTATCTCTCTCTGACTGTCTCTGCTGCATGACCTGATTCTGCAAGCTTGCAGACTGCACTCCAGTCCTACCTGCACAAGGCATATAACAGGCTAGCAGGGGCCCTTGGTCCCTTGGTCCCTCACCTTTATCTTGCTGGTTTTAGGACACATCTTTGGGCTTCTGTCTGATTTCCATGCGGTCCTAGGCATACCAAAGAGGATACCTCAGTTCTGTCATGTGTGTGGCAACATTTTGCCAGGTCCAGTTTGTGTTTGAGGTTGAGATAAAGACTGATCTGGTGTTTTGTGTTTGAGGTTGAGATAAAGACTGATCTGGTGTTTTGTGTTTGAGGTTGAGATAAAGACTGATTTGGTGTTTTGTGTTTGAGGTTGAGATAAAGACTGATTTGGGGTTTGAGGTTGAGATAAAGACTGATTTGGTGTTTTGTGTTTGAGGTTGAGATAAAGACTGATCTGGTGTTTTGTGTTTGAGGTTGAGATAAAGACTGATTTGGTGTTTGTGTTTGAGGTTGAGATAAAGACTGATCTGGTGTTTGAGGTTGAGATAAAGACTGATTTGGTGTTTGTGGTTGAGATAAAGACTGATCTGGTGTTTGAGGTTGAGATAAAGACTGATCTGGTGTTTTGTGTTTGAGGTTGAGATAAAGACTGATTTGGTGTTTTGTGTTTGAGGTTGAGATAAAGACTGATTTGGGGTTTGAGGTTGAGATAAAGACTGATTTGGTGTTTTGTGTTTGAGGTTGAGATAAAGACTGATTTGGGGTTTGAGGTTGAGATAAAGACTGATTTGGTGTTTTGTGTTTGTGCTTTGGCTTGCTGTACATTTACGCATGATCTATTGCATGAGAACAGTTGACAGGTTTGGGTTGCTGTTGTGTGTGTTCAAATACGGAGGTATTCCCATCTGGAGTCCGCCAGCTGGGGAAATATGTTAAGGGAGAGGAGGCCATCAAATAATCAAACGGCAAATAGCCTTGGAGGTTGAACCTAATGAAGGGCCGCGTCCCGAACGCATTGGCTCATGTGTGCGTGTGCACAGGCCTGACACGCATGCGGCGTAGACTTGAGTTCATTTCGGTGCCTGTCTTTTTTTTTTTTTTTTTCCCTTTCCCTGCGCACGAGTCATACTGCCTGTTTAACCACACGTCGGAGCGTGGCCCGCTCCCAACATCTGTCCAGAGGCATGAACTGTGAGGACTCGGGTAAACAGCTGGTAATTCTCAGTTTGTGTGCCTGTGGCTTGATAGCGCACTCAGATGCCAGTATCTGGAGAGTGTTCAGTGGGGAGACCACCTGACTGCACACTGCTGTGTTCCCCCTCCCAACCCTCTCCGTGTCACCACTTGTCACGCTGCCTCAATTACGCCGGCTCAACCCACTGCAACGACACTACAGCCATCAGCCCAGTCTTGTGAAATGTGAAATGTTGACTCTCTTGATCTGTTTTGTCCTGTGCGTGTTTCACTAATGACTGTGACTGTTGACATGTTTCCCATCTGCCCTCCCTTCACCTCCAGAGGCAAGCCAAGTACTACGAGAACAAGCTGAAGTGCACCAAGGCGCGCAACGACTACCTGCTGAACCTGGCGGCGACCAACGCGGTGGTGGCGAAGTACTACATCCACGATGTCTCCGATATGATTGATGTAAGTACTACATCCACGATGTCTCCGATATGATTGATGTAAGTGGATGCAGCGGACCTGCAGTTGTTTTATCGGTTTGTTTGTCTTTTAACGTCTGCTGGGACCCCGTACGGTGGGGTTGAAACGAGGCTACTGCGCAGCTCTGCTCCGCTCTGTTTTCCAACCGCAGTGTGAGCTGAACTTGCCGTCGCTGCTTTGTAACTCCCAGGGTTTAGTCCTACACCTTGGAAAGCTTCTAGCCATTTTTTTCCCCATGCCTTGTTCTGTAGTCGTTTGTCAGCAGGGAGCCTGGAAAAACAGGCTCTGACATTGAACTACTGCTCAGGCTTGCGGTGCTGGAGCGAGCCAGGGGTCCCTCACTCCTGTGGTTTCCTGATTCCGTGAGGCCGAGGCAGGCAGGCAGGGAGGAAGCATGGACCCATGTGGACCCGTGTGGACCCGCACACCCTCACTGGATGCGCCAGGATATTTGTTCCGACATGCTCTTCTCTCGCATTGACCTCGCTGCCCACAGCTGTTTCGGCTTTCCGCTTCCATGTTGTTTTTGATGTGAACGGGATGTGAAGTGGAGAAGGAGAGGTCCTATCTGAGGCACTATGCGGGGAGGGAAGGGGGGGGGGGGGGATGGGCTTTTTATGATGGTCGAAAGAGCATGCCAACATTAACTTGGGCTATGTGGAATTACCTTTGGTCACGTTGGTGAGTTTGCTTTGAAAACCACTAATGGCAGTCTTGCACAGACAGACCCCTGTGGTTAAATGGTCTCACCCAGCTCCTTCCTGCACACTGGAGCTTTATTGGTGTCCATTTTCTGAGCTGAAAACGCTCGTCTCGTGCTCATATGCACTGGAGAGCAGAGCAGTATGGGAATGAACTACCACAGCTCGAAGGGAAAGAGACCGTAAAGCAATCGTATGCGGGGTGTTCACGTTGAGCGCTCACATATGGTATGTGCTCTTCACTGAGGGCTGGGACTCTGCCTCAGACGCTGCAGTCTGTAGATAGTCTGCGATTGGTTGCTCTGACGGCAGTGTGTCTTTTTTTTTTTTTTTTTTTTTTTTCTCAGACTCTTGAGTCTGTCATGTTCATTGGCCACGCCTCTCCGCATGAGCCCGAGCTAACGGCGAGAGGGATTGTGAGCATGACTTCCTTCGCTCGGAGCGGATCCGGTGTCGGAGCCAGACGTTCGCTGCCAGCCAGACGCTTAGCAGGCCGGCTGCGGAGTGTTTCATCTGCACAACATGCCAGGCACCCCTCCAAAGCGCTAAGCGTGGAAACAAAAGTCGTGCCCCCCCCCCCCCCCCCCCCCCCCCCCCCCAAAAAAAAATCATAGCTCTTGGATGATTAGATCAGACATCATAATAACACTATCCCTCCAAACTCTGTCTTTTTTCCCCTCTCTCATCAATCCGTTCTTGTCATAGAAGGGAGATGCCTTTATCCTAACTTAACTCCACTATTTACTGTAAGTGCGCCTTGTGTATTCAGGTGCTAATCTGTTATGCTAATAACCCCCCCCCCCCCCCCCCCCTCCAGGAAGAACTGCAGCGCTCCTGGGATTGCTTAGCTCTTGACGGCAGCTGCTAACAATCTGCTTAGTAAAAAGGCACACATCCTCCCCTCCAGCCCAGCTCGGCCCAGCCCAGCCCAGCCCTGCACTGCGGTGGAAGATCCACGCGTGCCGTCACGCGCATTAGAACACGCCGACCTGACTCTTGCTCTGGGGCGTTAGGAATCTTTTATTCCTCCTCTCTGTTAACCCACAGACTGGGTCACACCGTAGCCATGCGCTCATTAGGGACGTTTAAGTGATTCCCACTAGTTGCAGTCCCCTCTGGCATGTTAGGAAGTTGAACCTGGAGCGCTGCTAAATGAGGTTAGTTTTTTTTTATGCAGTTCTACTCTTTAACTAATTATGCCAGGATTCCCTGCTGTGCTTACGCTTCTAATTTTGTGTTGTTATATATAGAGTTATATCACATTTTGCAGCAGGCTTTTACATATTAATTTGCCGAAATGCGGAGCCTGTTTTATGTCTTTTATCTCCAACATCACAGGAACGCCTCCTCTCAGCGTTTAGCATCAGCTAAGCACTGGCAATACTGTGCTGCGTTTTAAAACCTTGATTTCAGTTTTGCAGAAAGAAGCGACTTTAGCTCGATTAAAATAGAGCTGCGTTTTAGCCAGTGCGTGGTCTAACGTTTGCCTTTTTCTGGAATACTGGATGGATTTAAGTGTGATGGCCTTCCTCTCCTCTTCTCCCCTTCCCTGCTCTCTCCTCCATTCTTCAGTGCTGTGACCTGGGCTACCACGCCAGCCTGGCGCGAACCTTACGGACATACCTGTCGGCCGAGTACAGTCTGGAGACATCCAGGCACGAGGGCCTGGACGTTATTGAGAACGCCGTGGACAACCTGGACCCTCGGAGCGACAAGCACAAGCTAATGGACATGCACAACCAAGTCTTCTGCCCGCCCATGCGCTTCGAGTACCTGCCCCACATGGGGGACGAGGTGAGACGGCACTACGCCTCTTCTAGTGTGTCGGTTCTTCTTCTTCTTCTTCTTCTTTTCTGTAAACCTTTGAACATCAGCGCTATGGGTGTGGCGTGATCTAGTGTCTTAAACGGAGGACCTGTATGCCTTTTTAGGGGGAACCAGCATAAAAGAACAAAGATGTTTGCGTTGCTAATAATGCCTAAGCCAGCTGCAACTATCCGGTTATGCTGAATAGTGACCTGAACAATTGAATGCCACTGGGGTTGCCTGACGGATGCGTGTGTCCATGTCGCTCTGCTCTCAGGTGTGCCAGGTGAGCGCCCAGCAGCCGGTGCAGACGGAGCTGCTCATGCGCTACCACCAGCTGCAGTCGCGCCTGGCCACGCTCAAGATCGAGAACGAGGAGGTAAGTGCTCCACTTGTAGTGCGCCCCCCGGCTCTTTTCATTCCCTCCTCCATTTCTGTTTCTTCCTAATTTGGGATTGGGAGTTCTTTTTTTTTTTTTTTTCTTTTGTGGATT
Organism: Clupea harengus; assembly: GCF_900700415.2. Lineage (NCBI taxonomy): Eukaryota > Metazoa > Chordata > Actinopteri > Clupeiformes > Clupeidae > Clupea > Clupea harengus. The sequence continues at coordinate 28,339,137 of NC_045156.1, forward strand.
GCAGCTGCACTCATTTCAATTTTCAATTTGCAGGCCGTATGCCCTGGGAGCTCGTAGAGTATATATATTTAGTCTTCTGCATTTTGTTCAGGATGGGGTGGGTGTTTTTCAGAGGTGATTCAGTTCACTCAGGTAGTCCGAGATTAGTGCCCACCCCTGTCACAGAACCCTAGGGGCAGCAACAGAATATGAGTGTCGCTCTCCTGGCTGAGTGTATGCAGGCTTGCACTGGAGGCCATAACGACCCCTGTCCGTCCGTATTGATGACTGTGTCTTATCCCTATCATCCTGCGTCTCATAAGTGCCTGGTAATGGACCACTGGTGCCACTGTGAGAATGAGGCCCATTCATCACTTTGCTCTGTGAATGGGACCACAAGCCATTCTCCAGGCAGCCATGCAGACCCTGATAGACTGCCCTCCCTCTGAGCGCACAGGCTGAGGGACATGTGAACTTAAGACCAGCACGATGATGGAGGCGGACCTCCCCTAAATTACAAGTGTATTTTAACAGTCATTTCTTGAATGCTCTCCCAGTTAATCTTTTGAGATAGATGACTTGTCAGATTATTGTCAGTATAGCGAACTCAAGTTCCCTACTTGTGGATTCAAAAGCTTTGCCTATGTGAATACCTAAAACGTGAGTCAGCGATTCTAATCCAATACACTTTTTCTGTCAAATTCAGCAAATTGCTCCTCACAGTCTTCTAGCTGTCCGTTCAGTCTGTGCTCTCAAAAAAACCTCCTGGCTCTGTAAATGGAAAACAAACAAAGTGGCTCGCTCTGAGTCACGAACCATTCTAGCCAATAAACACTTGTCTCAAGAGGACGGAAGGGATGGGTGTAGTTTGATTGGCTGTTGAGCATAAATATGAACAACCCTTTTGCCAGAATTGCAAACCTCACCTTTAAGTCTGACAAGACATATAAATAAGATATATTTCAAAAGTGTTAAAGGAGACTCCCTACCACTCTGAAGGGTTCTGAGGAACCTCGAAGTCACTACCTAGGTGCTGTTGTTTTGGTGACACTTTATTTGGATAGTCTGCCTACAGAGACTTTACAGATGGTTTGTTGATATGCAAGTTCAGTCTTTCTAATTCTTCCCTGAACATCACCTTAACCAAACCTTACCTTAACCTAACCCTAACCTTACCTTTAACCATAAATTGTTGTTAACAGAGTTTCAACAGATAGTTTGTTTATAATCTGAGCATCTTTTAGATCTAGGGTCTAAAGGGGACCATCCAAAAAAAGGTGACCGTTGTTTCCTAAAAACGATCCGGAGACCTCATAGGCCTCTTCCCTGCACTGACACTACGTATTGAAAGAGTGTGTAATCTTTGTTATTTCCCTTTCCTTTGTGCTATTCTGACTCCTGTGTGGCTTACAAAGTAAGCATCTCTAAGTAGCCATCAATATGAGCTTATGGATCAATGAAAGGTTGAGCTAATGGCCCACTTCCAGCCAGCACATCACAGTATCACAGCATGCAAAAACACCACTCCCTCTCCCTCTGCCAGGTGCGGAAGACCCTGGATGCTACCATGCAGACTCTGCAGGACATGCTGACTGTGGAGGACTTTGACGTGTCTGACGCCTTCCAGCACAGCCGCTCCACCGAGTCCATCAAGTCTGTGGCCTCCGAGACCTACATGAGCAAGGTCAACGTGGCCAAGAGGAGAGCCAACCAGCAGGAGACCGAGGTCTTTTACTTCACTGTGAGTGATGATGGCGGCCCTTTTCTGCTCTCGCAAAGCTAGACATCCATAGCTCCCCGTAGCCTAGATAATACCCAGGTGCATGGCATCACCTTAACAGCCCAGCCTGACAGTCTGAATATATATATATATATATATATATATATACCACATATATACAATATAGCCAACTTTAGCAGAGTACACTGTCTGTATACGGAATACTGTTCTACTCCCTTGCATGCAAAATTCTACCACACTCTGTCACTACCTAGAGCTAAGTTTAGTTCTCTTAGTTTTTCAGTAGTTTCCATGGCTACATGTACCACATGGCCATAACCAGCTGTAGCCCAAAAAGTCTAGCTTTCCACAGCTACATGGCCAACACCTAGAAGACGGTTTTACACCCTTGCATACTACCACACTTCATACATCACTAATAGCTTAGATTAGCCGTCTTTATTTTTCCGTTCGTTTTCTAAGGCTTTGCCTGCCCGTCCCATAGCCCTGTAGCCGCTCTGTAGCGATTCAGGAGCTGTGGTCTGCAGCACTGTTGTCTCATCTGTCAGAGCTGCCTGTCAGCACTCCCCCCATCATCACGCAAACTCACCCAAAACACTCATGACAGGCCCCATGCTTGTGAAAATCATATGGAGATTAAATCCTGCGTGGAACAGATTGAATTTGGGGGCCGTGCGGAGCGGAGCAGAGCAGGGGTGAAATCTGTTCCCCCGGCCCCCGCCACGGCCCAGCCCAACCCCCGCCCCGGCCCCGACTTACTCCCGTCAGATGGCATTAGCTGCATTAGCTCGCTGACGCCTTCATCTTCTGCCTGCAGAAATTCAAGGAGTACCTGAATGGCAGCAACCTCATCATCAAGCTGCAGGCCAAGCACGACCTGCTGAAGCAGACCCTGGGAGAAGGTGAGGACACACACACACACACACACACACACACACACACTATCTCTCTGTGTTTGGCACTTCACGTGAAGCGTAACATTTTTCGAGTTGCTGATCGGTCACCTCTAATTAGCCTCCCAAGCGCCCGTCTGAACGAGCCTTTCTAATGAGACGGTGTGCTCTCATGCCAGCCTCTAATGGGCTCGTGTGTAACGGGGGCTGAGTTCTAACGCAGTGCCTCACTGTTAAGGGTCCTCTGGCCTCAGGGCAGGGAAATGACACGGATGACAACCGAAGGAAGTAGCCCAGTTTAAATGCAGCAGGAGTGTAGGCCTGTGGGAGGGACCGGTTGCTGGATCAGACTGTCTCCATCTCTGGCTGGAGTAGCGGGAGGGAAGCGGTGGTTTTTTTTTTTTTTTTTTGTGAGGTGGTAATGGAGAACCTTCCGTGTCCACTGCTCAGTGCTCGCCACATGGGTGTTGAGGGGCAGCGCTTGTCACCTTTTTGCCAGGGGCCGTTTGCGCCCAATCAATCAGCTCCACATTGCTCCACGGGCTCATTTCAGGCAGCTGCTCCCAGACGGGGATGCAATCTAATGGAGGGGATCTGACGGAGGCGCCAGCTGAGGCCGGCCATGCCCTCGGCCGCCTCCTCCTCCTCCTCCCCCGCGTGGGCCACCTTCATCCCAGACGCCCCTGCTGGGGTGGAGTCGCCGGGATGCTGTGTGGTCTGGGCCAGAGCTGGATATTACAGCATGCGGCCTCACGTGGGAAAGATCTCCACCGGTCTCTGCAAATGAGTTTCCACCAGTGAGTCACATATGGTGGCTCCAAGCATTGCCCACCATCTAAATTATTCACGTTAATCGATCAGAAGTGCATTCTGTTAATGAAGTCAGCTGTGTTCAGTCCTTCTGCCTGCTGCGTGTTGGGTGGGGTGGGCACCACCTGGCTGGGGTGGGTGACCCTGGGTGGGGTGGGTGAACCTGGCATCCCCCGTGAGTCCAACACCACTAGAGGAGGAGAGACAAAAATGATGCATCCCTGGTCATGAAGGACACCCTCCTCTAATGAATTAGATTCAATTCAATTCTATTATTTTCGATGCAAATAAAGGTTCTCAGTTAGTGACTAGCTGGAGCAGCATTGAGAATAAAACTGAAGTGGGTTTGCACACGTGGCGTCGGATAAGGAGTTGCTGCAGACCTTCTGCCGTTGTAGAACACCGATGATTTGAGAGCATATGATTCGCATTAAAAAAATGCCTCCCTCTTGCAATATCTGTGTTCACAGTTCATTGGCGCTAGCGCATGAAATGAAATGAGACATTGAGAAGGAGAGGAGGAGACGAGAGCTCTGCAGGTGCAGAAATGTCATTTTGGGGGGGGGGGGGGGGGGGGGGGGGGGGGCAGGTGGCCGAGTGAGGTCATCACTCACGGAGATGACTGGCAGGAAATGCACTGTTGTTTTCTCCCATGAACGCTCCGGAGACCTCATATGCTTTCTCCCTGCGCCGAAAGTACATATTGAAAAACTGTGTAATCATAGTGCAACCCCTTTTTTCAAAACGCCATGTTTATCGGGGCGGTTGTAAAGTGTACAAAGCAATGCAGTTCTAATCAGAGTTCAGTATCAGCTTATGGATCCGGTAGGCGGAAATTAGAGTGTTTTCTTCGCTGTGCCGGCATATGATTTTCGGATTGATTTTGAAATGTTGTTTTCTTTCTTGCGGTGTTCGATATGATGAGTCTTTAGCTATGGAGAATCTCTTTTCCATTACTTGGCATGTCCATGACGTTTGACTTGAGATAGAAAGAGACACACTGTGTTTGTGTTTGGGGGAGAACATGTGCGTGAGAAAGAGCGCACATATTAAGGAGAGAGGGGAAAGAAATGCATGTCTGTGTGTAAGTGAGACGGTTTGTACTGTAAGTGTGTGTGTGTGTGTGTGTGTGTGTGAGAGAAAGAGAGCGAACAAAAGAGAGGGACATGAGGAAGACTTGACTGTGTGTGCGTACGTTTAGTGTTTAAGAGAAAGTGTGTGTGTGTGTGTGTGTGTGTGTGTCTGTCTGTGTGTAGTGTGAGTTTGTGTTTTCTGGCAGCCCTGTCCAGCGCTCTCAGATGGGAAGGACTCGAGACAAAGAGCTCACTGAGCCGGCACAGACATCGCTCAGTGTCACCACTAAAATGACCCTCCCCTCCCCCATATCCCTGCCATGTCCCTCCAGTCACCCCCCACACACACACACACACACACACACACACACACACACACACACACACACACACACACACACACACACACACACACACACACACACACACAGCCAGTCCCCAGACCCCCAGACCTCCTTTCTTCCCATCTGAGAGAGCAGGCTTGCACCCCACTGGCTCTCGGCGAGGTTTCTACGGAGACCGCTGAAAGCCTTTGTCTCCAGAATGGTGTTGTGGCTAAAGCCATTCATCTCCCCTCAATGGCCACAGCTATTCTCCTCAGAGTCCTCGCTGGGCTTGGACCGAGGCTTTTTTAAGAAATGCAGCACAGGCAAAATGCATGAGATGTCAACTTTTAATAACATTTCACTCATGTCTCTCTCTCTCTTTCTCTCTCTCTCTCTCCCTCTCTCCCTCTCTCTCTGCCCCTCTCTCTCCCTCTCCTCAGGAGAAAGGGCTGAATGTGGAACTACGAGGTAAGTCACACTGACAGAACTGAGAACCAAGAGATGTTCTGTAGTCCTCCCCCAAGTCCCAGTGTTGTACTGTTCATTCTCTAAAACAGATGGAGAACCTTCTAACGCAACAAAGTGTAGACAGGATTTCAGAGATTAATCAGAAAAATGTGCTCTGAAAAGTTCACGCACTTGACAGCTCGAGTCGAGTGGTGTTTACTTGAGACCGTGCAAATATGAAAAGATTGCTGACAGGCATAAATGTTTCTCTCCCTGTAAATGGTTACTTTTCATTGTTTGTTTACACCCATTGAGAGCTTTTAGCACAATATGTTGTTACCCATGTCATCTTCACGTTAGTCAGCAGTATGCACAGATGAAAACATTTTTATTCCGCTCCATTAACTCTCGGTGGCAGTTGCACGAGGAGTCGGTGAAGTATGCGCCACCGAGGTCGAAACCAGGAACCATCAGTGAGCCGTCACTAGCCGCACACCCCACCCCATCCCCCCCACCCCCAGTGCGTTGTGGGTAGTTCACGGGTACACTCAGGCTGTAAACGGAAGCAGCACATTGCCCAGAGCCTTGCCTTGTTTTAAGAGCGGGCCAGACGCGAGCATCTGGATCCACATAAATCTGGTAACACATTAAGAGAGATACTGCTGCTCACTTTTATGGCCTCTGCGTTTCTGTCAGGCAGATCTAATAAAGCGTTCTTTTTTCCGCTGAAGCCTTAAGACATGCAAAAATATGGCCAGGATCACAGGTTAGCTTTTTTTGTGGCCACTGTGGAGGACATCTTTCCCCGTCCTGTCTGTTTAATGCTGCAGTGATGTACTGGATCAGCCTTGCCCTCAAAGCTTAGACTTGCGCTAAATCCATGCGGCCAAGGTTAACAGGAGAATCCTCTGCCGTGTTCGTAACGTCCTACAATACGGATATGTAATATTTCAGTCTTATTTTGCCCAGTTCTCCGTCCGCGGGGCATTGGGGCTGTTCTGAGGAGGAGCAGTGAGGCCCTTCGGGAGGCCGAGGGCCAGGTGCCAGGGGCCAGGTGCAGGAGTCAGGAGTCAGGAGTCAGGAGTCAGGAGTCAGGAGTCAGGAGTCAGGAGTCAGGAGTCAGGAGTCAGGAGTCAGGAGTCAGGAGTCAGGAGTCAGGAGTCAGGAGTCAGGAGTCAGGCAGGAACTGAGCACTCAGCTGGGCATGCGATGGGTTATAATTATGGGTCATATCCATCAGAGACGCAACAACAGCACTCTACACCGAAACATTCCTGTTTGCTTATTTAAAAAAAAGAAAAACGTCTCATTAATGAGCACGTCCTCTTCCCAAATGCATTACCTTTTTAAATAAACAGAAAAAGAGGGTGGTTACATAAAAAGCCTGCTAATGCAGGATCAGCTTTCATTCATACAGTGTTGTACCAGGTCATTGGAACTGTTGTTCTTGTGTGTGTGTGTGTGTGTATGCGTGTGTGTGTGTGTTCGTATGTGTGTGTGTGTGTGTGTGTGTGTGTATCCCCCACATTCATCATTTCCCCAGGCCCCCAACCCTCCCCCCTAAGCCACAGAAACTACGAAAGCCTAGACCACGCTCCGTCTATAACCATAAGCTGTTTAATGGCAATATGGAGACCTTCATCAAGGTACCAGCTGTGCTGTATGAATGGGCTCCCCCTAGAGGGCTGGAGGCAACCTGGCAGCCTTTGACTTCTGAGCTGTCCCTTCACCTTCCTCCCTCAAATTTGTGTCATCCCCCATCCCTTCTTTTTTTCATGGCTCTGATGATGCAGACTACCAGGGTGTCAGCTTGTGTGCTGCCTCTTCCATATATGTCACATGTCACCTTTTAAAAGGTTTCCTAAACAGTTCGTAATGACGTAAGGGTTAAGTGTGTGTTACATTAGTGTTTTAGTTTAATAACATTGGTCGAACACATCCTATGCTAACTTGGTCCCATTGGCAGTCTAGAAAGCACTGTGTTAAAATGGATATCGAGGCATTCACATTTTAAACTGCACCCTCATATATCTGCATCTCGAGCCAACCTCGGACACACCTGCACCGTGCCTCCAGGCCCACAGTGGGCGCTCTCAGCTGTCTGCTCCTCTCTCTAACTGTTTGTGTGGTTCTCTGCTTCCCTTCCTCTGCTCTCCTCCTTGCTGTGATGCTTTCTCTACCAGGGGAAGAAGGAATGCCCGTACCCGCAACCAGGTACCACCAGCATGGGTTGGGAGGGCTAGATACTCTACAAACATAAAGGGGTGGGGGGGTAGGGGTAGGGGTAGGGGGGGGGTCTGTTATCACTGTTAGCACATTGTGATTTCTTCTTCCCCTCACCACTGGTAGTAATGAGGGTGTGACTGGTGTGTCTTTCTCTCTTGCCCGACAGCTAGTTTTTAATAAGTGGCCATGAATAATGAAGAGGCCATAATGTTTTTTTTTTGTAATGAATGCGCCATGTAATTCATATTAAACCTTCTTACAACTTTCACTTAATACTCTGTGTGTGGTGTGGTGTGGTGTGGTGTCTAGGTGACTGATAACTCCTTCATGCTTTGCTTTGCTACACTAAACTAAAGTGCCTGAACTGATCTCTTTAATTTCTTTAATATGTACGCAAAGGGATTGACATGGAGACTTTGGAGCTATATCTGGCAAAGGTCTTTAAAGTGAAACTAATGGTTGTAGTTTTGGGTTTTTAATCACTTATTGGACCTGGAAATCTTTTTTCCTTCTCAGGATTCTGGTCAACCCATCCCCGTGGTTGCCGAGAGCTGCATCCGTTATATCAACCTGTATGGTGAGTCGGCATTTAGGTCTCTTTTTTTTTTTGGGGAGAATTTGAAATATTGTTTGAATGAACCCATTCAAAATGATTGTTTCCGTTAACTAGCTGCACTCAGATCAGTCATAGAATGTTTATGCTATGACGAGTTACAAATTGATCAGGCAACCTAAATGCACACTCATCTGTTGCCATTGCCCTGTAGCTCTGAAGTTTGTTACTCCCGAGGGGCTTGGTGTGAAACTCGTGCCTCCAACAGATGGGTTTTATGGGAATGCCTCTGTAATATATTCCAGGCACTCAGTTGCCAGTGTGTAAATATTTAGCGGTGCCTTTGCTATGTGCACTTTTGAATGTGTTTTTTTGTTCGGGTTTTGCTCGGGTCACGCTCTAGCATCTAGCTTGAACATCAGATTCCTGTTTTGGCTTCTGTAATCAAATAAATGATTCTTATGAAGCCACCAGGCCAACCCGTCCATGCGAAATTCAAGCCTTTGTCTCTTTTAAACTGACGAAAAACACAACAGAACTGAGACTGCATGTTTTAAGCGGGGAGTTTAGCTGCAATGGTTTTTATTTAGTTGCTTTGGTCTTGTCCACCTTCATGTGTTATTTCATCCACGTTGGCCCCAGGATGTTCTACTCCCCCCCCCCCCCCCCCCCCCCCCTCCCTCAGACCCCTGCTCTAATGAAAGTCCAGAACCTGATTAGGACTACTCTAACAAAGACCATATGAGTCCGACAGAGAAGGGGTGGTAATGGACGACTTCTGGAGAAGGGGAGAAAAAGAAGTCTCGATCGACTGACTTGATTACACTCCCTCTTCTCTGCTGTGCCTTTGTGTTCGCTTCCATGTACCGAGGCATTCTGCTGTCAGCGTAATGGCAGCTTTTTTTGACCAGCGGATCATGTTTCTCTGCCTGCAGGCTTGCAACAACAAGGCATATTCCGAGTCCCAGGATCTCAGCTTGAAGTCAATGATATTAAGAATTCATTCGAGAGAGGTCAGTAGTCTATGTGACGTGCAGTCAATTATTCTTTTGTTTTCTCCTGCCTCTAGGGGAAAAAAAAGGATATCCTCAGATGTCAAAAAATGGTCAAGCAGGGTAAAGAATAATGTCATTTAAAAGGGTTGTGTTAGACATCTTGTTTCAGTCTGTCTTTTGCCATATGTAAACCACACATGGCCTGGCCAAGCCTTTCCTAATGATGTTTACAGATCTGTACTCTCACAATGATTAGGACCACCAAGGGGGAAGAGCTGTGTTAACTCAGACCACATGTTGCCACATTCTCAGGTGAAGACCCGCTGGTAGACGACCAGAACGACCATGACATCAACTCTGTGGCGGGGGTCTTGAAGCTGTACTTCAGGGGCCTGGAGAACCCTCTCTTCCCCAAGGAGCGCTTCCTGGACCTCATCTCCACCGTCAGTAAGTCGTGACTGCAGAATGGGGGCTTTCGGTGAGCCAGGTGCGCAGTGGAGGGCTCTATGCGCTAGTGTCTGCTCTAATAGGGGTGCCCCCCCCCCCCCCCCCAGGACACTGCAGTGTGTTAGGGCAGTCCTCAGAGATGCTGCAGCAGTGTGGCTAGCTACTATTAACAGCTACAGTGTCAGGGAACGGACCGAATAGTCTCATTCTCTCGGACGAGTGTGTGTGGGGTGAGGCCGTCCTCCTGCATCTGAGAGACTCACCTAAGCTCCTGTTTGTGAAATCACCAGTGTCTCAGCTCCCGGCCCCAACTGGCCAAGCCTTTATCAGGGGTCCCCAGATGTGGAGAGAGAGACTGACAGAGGGCGATGAGGTAGTGCATCACCGCCTTTTAGCCCCTGCTGAGCAAATAGGACAGTGAGCTTCCTGAGGGAAAGAACTTATGGCTCCCAGCTAATGAAGAATGATCCATCAGGCTTTTTGGGTGAGACACTTAACCTAAAAAGGAACGCTCATGGGCATTGTGCCCCAGTTCTCCCAGGTCTCCTGCATGGCATGGCCTCCTCTCGGGCGTCGGCCACAGGTTAGCAGCACGAGCTATTAGCAGGCCCCCAGTGGAGCGAGGGTTAAAAGGAGGGGTGCTGTACAGGGCTGGAGGAGCAGCCCTGCGTGGGCTAATGTCTGCAGTGAAGGTAAGTGGAGAGACTGAGAGGCTTGGGCCGCGGTCATCCAGGATCTTCTGTTTCCTTGAGCTCTAGCCCAGCCCAGAGATGTGGATCACATGCCACCAGAGCTTTGCAGGACTTCAGGAAGAGCTTTTTTTTTTCAGGGGGTAGACGGAGTGTAGAGAGAGCGCCACATGGAAACAATCGCCACGCCACGGCTCTCTGCCCCTGATTTAATAGAGAGTGTATTGTGGCAGTGGAAAGGGGGGCCGCATCAGGGCTTTTGTCGGCACTCATTTCTGTTAAGGACGTTCTGCCCCCTTGCAGCCCAGCAACCGTGACCTCCGTCTCTCTTTCAGTCTCTCACCTTTGACCCTTTTCTTTCTTCTGATTGGAAAATGTTGATGAAATTCCCAAGTGGCTTTGACAAACCATAACTAATAGCACCTTGCATAGACTGGCTCGTATTGAAACTGCGTCTAAGCCCTGGGAAAGATGGGAAAGGGCACAGTTAGAAGGCCGCAGTAAGTCAAATCTCGCCATGATGATCGTAACGGAAGGAAAACTGTGTGTTTGTAACTGTCTATTTGTTTACTTGTGCCCTCCATTCTGATGTGCGTCTGATGTGTCTTCACACCTCCTTGCTAATGTTTTGCTCGCTGTCAGATGGAGATGGAGCAGCGCTCTGTAATTTGTGACCGTGTTATGAATTGCCCTGCTAGCCCTCACATTGTTCTGTGTCTCTTCCAGAGCTGGAGTGTTCCGCTGAAAGAGCTCATCACATCCAGCAGATAGTTGTGACTCTTCCTCGCGCCATCATCATCGTCATGAGATACCTGTTTGCATTCCTCAATCAGTGAGTGTGGAGATCCTCCTTGTGTGCCACTTCCCCCAGCATGGCAGCCTTTTGATTTGAATGATCCAGGAATGAACTGTGTGTGTGTGTGTGTGTGTGTGTGTGTGTGTGTGTGTGTGTGTGTGTGTGTGTGTGTGTGTGTGTGTGTGTGTGTGTGTGTGTGTGTGTGTGTGTGTGTGTGTGTGTGTGTGTGTGTGTGTGTGTGTGTGTGTGTGTGTGTGTGTGTGTGTGCATGCTAACCGCCAGCAGGAGTCCTTGTTCTGAAATGAGTAGCGTGCCATAGTTGTCAGGATCTGGATAGCGAAGGAGAAAAAGCAGCACGCCTGTTGTCTAGTAAATCAGAATGCGCTCGGACATCACGGCAGCCCGCGCGGCCCAAAACATTCATTTCCAAAGAGCCGTGGAACGGCCCCACTGTTCGCATTCAATTTATGACGCCGTCTGTCAGGCCCACTTTAGAAGTGATTTATGAGCGCTGAAACTCATCTCTCTCAAGTAATATACCTGTCCCACTTTATTGGACTGCTATTGATGCTGCCATTGCCCGGGTCCCCTCCAGAACAAAGAAGTTGATTTCATAGCCGGATTTCTTTTTTTTTCAAACTCTCTTCTCCCCCCTTCACACTTTACTACCAGAATGTGCACCTTTGCCAGGAGTAGAGCTTTAAAGCGGTCCTTCTTTTCCCCTCTCTCCCTCCCTCTCTCTCTCGCTCTCTCTCTCTCTCTCTCTCGCTCCCTCTCTCTCTCTCTCTCTCTCTCTCTCTCTCTCTCTCTCTTGCTCTCTTGGCGCATGTGAAGAGTGAAGCTGGGGTTTATGTTTATAAAAGCTGTTTGTGTTCAGTTGTGGATACAGGCAGGATAGGCGTGAGCGCTATATGATGGCCAGGTTCTTGGTAGGGCAGGCCAAGTTGGCCATCATTAAGTCCCATAAAGTAAAGAGTGGAGGCCATAATATAGACAAGATATATATGTTTGAATCCCTGGTGGAAGCAAGAACAGTGATGGAGTGAGTACACGTTCTAATGGCAAACGGAGAACGTGGCTCAGTTCAGGGAGAAAAGGTCCTTAAGGGAGCCGATATTTACATTTTAAAGACTTCAGGAGGAATGTTTTGAACTGGTGAATGGACTTAATGTTTTTTTTTTTCCAGTGTTTCTTTTCAATGATTTTCAAATGGTGTTTTAAATAAAGGGTCTTAAAAGTCCAAATCTCTCCCTCGCTGTATTTCCTCTTGTGTAGAGGAGCTGGGGTCACTGAGCTGTGCACATCATGAATGTCAGCGCTTAATGCGGATACTGCAAATACAGGCCTGCTGAACTTACATGTGTTATGAGGATTTGAGGAGACGTGTAACGATAGTCAGTGGATAAGTCAGCATGTTGTAGGCTTACATTTAAAAAAAAAAAAAAAAAAAAAAAACAGCTCAAAGATTTGGATGTCACAGACAGATATTTACTTATCGTGAGATTATGCTCACTGGTCTTGGGAGAATGTTATCACAAAGTGAGTCTTTAGTTACTCCACAGAGTCATTTTTTTAATAGATACTAGCAAAAGGAGCTTAAAAATCAGGTGTGGCTATGCTCTGTTGGGATTAAACACACTCCTCTCCTCTCCTCTCCTCTCCCCTCCCCCTCCCCCCAGCCTGTCCGGGTACAGTGACGAGAACATGATGGACCCCTACAACTTGGCCATCTGCTTCGGCCCCACCCTCATGCCCATCCCCGACGGCCAGGACCCCGTGTCGTGCCAGGCCCAAGTCAACGAGGTCATCAAGACCATCATCATCCACAATGAGCTCATCTTCCCCAGCCCGCGGGAGCTGGACGGCCCGCTCTACGAGAAGTGCATGTCGGGAGGAGAGGAGTACTGGTGAGCTTGGCACCGCTTGTTGGCATGGCAACAAACACCGGGCAAGGACAGTATATAAGCAAGGGCTTTTTGGATTTGGCTGCTTAACAGATTGTTGTTGGTTGTATATGGGTGCTTTTTGAAATGTTCTGTGTTTTGTCGATAATGGCTACTCATTGGTACTGCTAATTTTATAGCACCTAATTATAAGAGGTGCAAAGTTGAATCCACATGAACTTGTTTGAGTGCAATTGTAATTATCGTTATTTTTAGGGTTGGTGATCAGGATTGTAAATGTTTATCCCTCCCTCTGTATCTCTGCAGTGACAGCCCCCACAGTGAGCCTGGGACCATCGATGAGGCCGACAACGGCACTGAGCCTCACACCAGCGAAGACGGTGAGTGGCCAACCTCTCCGCATGGTTTCAATACTGGGATGCTGTTGTTTTTTTTCCCCCGTGGATGTTTATGTCTGGGAGAAAGAGCAGACACACAGGAGAACAACACACGGTCAGGCTTCAACCCATTTTGTAACGGAACGTGATTATTCAGGCGTTACGTTTCAGAACCGTTTCTCAGAACTGCTTTTCATTTCTCTCCGTGTGTTCTCCCCCTTTTTTACACGCAAGGGATGTTTGCAATTATGCTGATAAGAACTTCCAAAAAAGAGAATAATCTTTTAGCCTGCTTGGTGGCAAATCGGGTTTTTGAAGAACCTCCTCCTGCCGTGGTGGTTCTCTCTCTGTAGCGAGAGGGCCAGTGTGCCTGGCTCTGACCCCATGCCGCAGTCAGCACTTTGGCCACGGGTCGCTCACAGGCCTGATATATAGACTATATAATTCACCAAATGAGGCGTTCAGCTAAAGCAACGACTCCGAGCCATTCCTGTGATTTACACCGCGGCTGAGCCGTGCGTATACAGTTCGGAGATGATGACTAATATCAACGCACAATGAGCAGGCTCAGCGCTGACTGCAGCGGATATGCCACGCCAATAAGCAGAGAACGACATGGAGCTGTCTCTGCGCTCCGCTCGGCTCTTAAATGCGCACTGTTGATTTTGCAGTTCAGGATGGATGGATGGTTTTGTGCGGCGCGGTGCGGCGGACGGTCTGGGCTGCGCGCGGCGCGGCATGGCGTGGCGTGGCGTGCTGGGCGGGAGGAGAGCTCGTCTGCACAGATGGTTCTCCCGTCAGCGGTGGCTGACCTTATTCGCTGGCAGATAACGAGGAAGATTCCTGATGAGTTGTGACAGCCGAGGCCTTGCGAAGGGCCTTGTCTAACAAGGGCCCAGAAACACACTGTTAGCCCTCTCTCTCTCTCTCTCTCTCTCTCTCTCTCTCTCTCTCTCTGTAGCATTGTCTGCGGTCCCCTTTCACCAGCCTTTCACCTTTTAGCTTTTTTAAGAGCATTTCCTCCCTCTCCGTCCCAGACTTCCTGCATGCATGTTGTTGTGGTCTTTGTGTGAAGGCGGTGAGTACAGCCTGAAAGATCTCCCCTCTTTGTGGCGCTGCCTCCCGTGTCTTCACCACCCTCTGACAGGTTCGTTTGACTAGATGCTCTCCCAAACCCCCACGTGAGAGAGGAGCCGCGGAGGTCCTGACCTCTCTGCGGTCAGCCGGCTCTGAAGGGACCCACTCCGCCACAGCCTGTAAGGCCTGTTCACGGTGACTGGTGGCGCACTCATTTGGAACCAAAGTTAGAGAGAAACCCTGAGCGGTGGTCCCCTCCCCTCAGCCCTCCCCTCAGCCCTCCCCTCCCCTCCCCGTCACCTTTAATTGGAGTGCTTTCAGGGGAAGTGTGTCACGTGGCCTCAACCATCCTGGCTGTCTGCACCGAGGGGGTCGCCACGGCAACCGCAGCACTCTATGACACAGAAATGAAAGAATCACATGCTTGATTTGCGTGTCTGCCTTTCGTGCACGTTTGAAAATCAAGAGTTTAATAGGCAACGATGAGCTTGAGGACAACTGGTTTTCTCTGGCACTAAATCGCTGTCGCCTTTAGGAATGTCCTTCCATACAACTTTTAAAGTCTGAGCAGCCAATCTACCTTATCTGTAGAAGATGGCTTCCTCTGGGGTGTATATTCTCTCCATCATCTACCCCTCTTCCTCTCTCTCTTTATCTGCCCCCTTTATCTGCTGTTAGTACCCCACCCTCACCATGGGTAATTTCACCCCTGGATGGAGCTCCTAATGACATTGATTGAGCTCTGTGGTGGACGTGGAGATATCCCACTGCCGGAAGATTTAGTCTCTACATCTAATTAACCCGGACTGACCCCTGCTGTCTGACTGATTGAGAGACGCTGAGGCGTGGCCGGGTCTTTGCCCCCTCACCCTCCAGGCACCGGTCTGAGGGCCCAGCGGACCTGCCCGTGCCCCTCTGCCTCTTTCCCGCGGCTCACAAGCCAATCTGAGGGAGAGGATTGCTCAGCCTCCGAGCAACATTTGTTTGTGTGCCCCCCCCCCCCCCCCCCTCCACTCTCTGCATCCAGGCTTTGATGGGATGCTTTGAGTTGTTTTGGCATCAGCTGTGATGCTTCCTATTACTGGGTCGCATTACCCACTCTGTGTGACAATAATGATGTGGAGCTCGTGTGTGTGTGTGTGTGTGTGTGTGTGTGTGTGTGTGTGTGTGTGTGTGTGACTGTGTGTATCTTCTATTGACTTGCTCTGTGCTGCTGCCAGCGTGCCAGACGTGACCCCCCCCCCTTTGGCCCGTTTCTCTCCCTCTGGGACTGAGGAGCCCCTGGATGGCAGCGGTGCCCACCGACCTCCGCCCCCCATGGGCTGCTGCATCCTGCCGTCCCCTGTGGAAGAGCTGCAGATGGGCCGGCGGCAGGCGTGTCAGCGCAGGCTGCTGTGAGGGGTTGCTGAATGCGCTCTCTCCGTCCTCTCTTTGTGAAAGGAGGCATGTTTAGAGTGGCGAAGAGCGAGAGAGAGAGGGATGGATAGACTTCATACGATCATTCAGTGTGCTATGCCAGTGCTGTCTGTCTGTCTTTTTGTTTGGTTGATTTAGTCCTTTGGTTTGCATGAAGATTAACAAGCCGTGCATTTTGATTTCCCATACGGTTTAGAATGCTTTTGCAACGCAATGCGGTTAGCCAGTAAGGCAGTGTTTGCTAGCCGGTACCTGAGAGCTAGTCTATCCCCTGTTGGAGACGTATGTATGTATGCAGTCGCGTTTGCAGTAAAGATTTTGAGGATTAATTGTTTCTATTGTGAATGCAGGCAATAAAAGCCACTGTGAAGAAGCCCTGGTCCGATTCTCTGTCATTGATGTACACGAGAGTGAGGGTCGTTACACTGGTCGTTCACGGGCTGCTGTGAGGGGTTGCTGAATGCGCTCTACGTCCTCTCTTTGTGAAAGGAGGCATGCTAGAGTGGTGAAGAGCGAGAGAGGGATGGATAGGCTTCTTTATGCTTTTTGATGAGAGACACACACACACACAAGCACCCCTCAAGATTACAATGATGCCGAAGGTTTTTTTTTCGCTGGCCACCTGAACACTTGTACACTGTGTATGCATTCAGAGATTTATTTTCACATCTCCGTTGTTTTGTTAAGTGTCTTAGTACCCGTTTAGGTCAACGCGCTGTAGTAATCCATACAGACACACAGCTGTGTGTGAACAGCGGCCTGTATCAGTTTCAGCACTTATTGGAATAACACGGAGCCTAAGGGGAACAGCTGAGGACTGTATAGCGTTACAGAAGAGCGTAGCGTTAGTAGCATTAGAGCCTCTCAAGCTGCAGAGACACAAGCTATTGGGCTGCTATTTGAGCATGCACAGTCAACAAAAACATGAAAACACACTGAGAACATACAACACAAACACACATCTTCACAATGTCACAATTTTGAGTATTCCTCTCTCTCTCTTCCTCCTCTTCTCTCCCTCTCTCTCTCTCTCTCTCTCTCTCTCTCTCTCTCTCTCTCTCTCTCTCTCTCTCTCTCTCTCTCTCTCTCTTCTCTCTCTCTCTCTGACACTATTTCTGTCATGTGCAGAAGTGGAGCAGATTGAAGCCATTGCCAAGTTTGACTACACGGGCCGCACCCCGCGGGAGCTGTCCTTCAAGAAGGGGGCGTCGCTGCTGCTGTACCACCGGGCGTCGGAGGACTGGTGGGAGGGCCGGCACAACGGCGTCGACGGCCTCATCCCTCACCAGTACATCGTGGTGCAGGACCTGTGAGTGGGCATCTCCTGCGTCATGGAAACCACATTGTTCTATCCACTCTTCCATTGAGTAAAAACATGGCCTACGCACTCTCAAGTCCGTAGCTTCACATAGCTCTCATGGAGCACGTCTAGTGTGAAGTATCCACTCTTCCCTTGAGTAAAAACATGGCCTACGCACTCTCAAGTCCGTAGCTTCACATAGCTCTCCCGGGAGCACGTCTAGTGTGAAGTTCAGTGCAGGCTGCTTTGGATAAGGGCCTCGGTTCAAGTGAATTAATGCGGATTAGAATGTAAACACTGTCAATAGCATCAGCAGCACGGAGACATATAAGCAACCTATCAGGCAGCTGACCTTCCCATTCCTGAGCTTTAGAACAGTTACAGGCCAACCTAACAGGAGAATCCTGCAGGATTCTAATTCAGAGGAGATGGCAGGATAGAAGGGTTGGGGGGTGATGAAAGAGCAGGTTTAAGTACCTCGGCACACCACAACCTTGATCTGATCTTTTCTCTGACCACCTTCCATCAGCTCCATCCATAATGAGGCACCCATAAACACCGCCATGCATAATTCATGGCTGCTCCACTGACTGGCTCACTGATCTTGGCCTCATTTTTCGCCATGTATTTGCATACCATACACCCCATTAACGTTCTGGATTGTGATTGGTCCAGGCTCTGTTTCAGATGTGTGGTGTGTGTGTGTGTGTGTGTGTGTGTGTGTGTGTGTGTGTCATATTTGATCAGGCAGATCGTCAGTGGCATAAATTAAGTCGAAAGTAGGGGCTAAGGCAAATGGTTCTTTCCGTTATTTGATCCTCCACACTGATCTCCCTGATATTAATGACTTCTAGAATTGAAGTGGTGTCCTTGTGATGAAACGGTTCATATGGTTGCTGAGGCAGAAGACACAGGTCTCTGCATAATTGCTCTTAATGGGGAATGAAATAGGCAGAAAATGGATGATTCGAAGCTCCTAATTTGTGCCAGAGAGTGCTGATGTGAGTTCTGCCAGATTGAGACATCATAGCCCAGACAGAACATTGGAAGGCCCAGGGGCTCAGCTGGGTCTCTGTCTGAGGCCTAAATTAGGTCATCAAAATTGGTATCCGTGGCTCAATGGATTTGCAGCGTTTTGGTAGGGGCATTAGCAGCCTGCTAAGTACCATCTCTGGTGATTTTTCTTTTCCATTTCTGGTGGTTTATTCTTCCATTTGGTTGTCTGTTTGTTTGTGTCCCACAGAGATGATGCGTTCTCAGACAATCTCAGTCAGAAGGCTGATAGCGAGGCCAGTAGTGGACCCCTGCTGGACGATAAGGCTTCGTCCAAAAATGACCTGCAGTCTCCCTGTGAGCCAAACCCGGAGTACCCCTTTGGCGGCGTTATGGGCCGGTGAGTTTGCCGTTTGCTGTTTTTGGATCAGTTTTGTCCCATTATGTTTATGTGTTTCATCCTTAAAAAAAAAACACGAGATGAGCTGACCACTGAACAGTGTCAGGGACGTCGGAGGCCATTTTGTTGTGTTTCTGTCATGCTGTGGTGCTGATCGATCCTGATGACGCCTGCAGGGTGCGACTGCGCTCAGACGGGGCAGCGATACCTCGCCGTCGTGGTGGCGCCGACACCCACAGCCCCCCCAGAGGTGCGGACACCCCCCCACGCGCTGCCGCCTGTCCCAGCAGCCCCCACAAGGTGGCGGTGAGCCGCGGGCGCATCGAGAGCCCGGAGAAGAGGCGCATGGGCACGTTTGGCAGCGCCGGCAGCATCAACTACCCAGATAGGAAGGCCTACCCAGAGGGCCACCCACTCAGGCCTGTCCCTGGGGCCACGCGTCACAGCAGCCTCGGAGACCACAAGTCCCTGGAGGCCGACGCCCTGGCTGAGGTAACTACCACCAATACACTCGTCTTGCCTCTCAGAACCCTTACTATCTGGCTGAGGTAACTACCACCAAGACACTCGTCTTGCCTCTCAGAACCCTTACTATCTGGCTGAGGTAACTACCACCAAGACACTCGTCTTGCCTCTCAGAACCCTCACTATCATCCAGATTTCACACAGATCCAGTGTGTTCACCTCCGTTTCAAAGAAGTGTGTTTGGGTCAGCCCCTGTGCATCCCATTCTCTCTGATTCAATCCTGTTCCATGTTCCAACTGTACACTGTGCCAGCATCACCTATTGCAATGGGGTCCAAAATGTATTACTTTGTTTCAAATATTAACGGGTGCATTAACTCTTGCATGGAGGTGAAGTTATCCTTGGTGTGTGGTGCATTCATAAAAGCAACACAAACCCCCCAGAGGGCTCTCTCTCTCTCTCTCTCTCTCTCTCTGTGGCAGCTGGTGCTCCTCTGATTGCTCTGCTAGGTAATAGTCCATATGTGAATGGATCTGTGCTGCTCTTCTTGTTCTCGCTCTCTGACAAAGCCCAGGCTCACATTAGAGAGTGGATGCGGATATGCCCGGTCCAGGCTGATGCACACTCGTCTGTCTCTCGCTCCCATCCAGCTATAATGAAAGTCATGACGCAGTGGGCTAAATGGTCTTTATAATAATGGCACATGCTGTCGCCTTTGTGGGCTAATGCACGCGGGGGACGAGTCGTGCTGTTGAGAGGTGGCAGTATTATGGGCATGCACTCACACAACCCATTGAGGGCTCTGTTCTCAGAATGGCATACATTTGCATTCAAACTACTCTGACTAAAAATGGATGATTCAGTCTGTATCCCTGTATCAGTAATTGCTCCATTTGTTAATGTGTGTGTGTGTGTGTGTGTGTGTGTGGTAGTTTAAAGAGTAAAGTTTGTGTATGTGTATATGGATGTTTGTGTGCATGTGTGTACGTTTGTTGTATGCTTACTTGTGTTTGCCTGTCTGTCATCCGAAGGCTTTATCCATAGGGCTTCAGCATTTGTTTGTCAGTCAGTCAGTCAGTCAGTCAGTCAGTCAGTCAGTCAGTCAGTCAGTCGAGGTGCAGTGATTGGGCAAACTGAAGTCGTTTTTGGAAGTCTCAGAGGGGTGTCTGTGGTGCTGGGTAAATGCCATGGAGAATGTTGGGGCTTTAAGACGAACATTCACAAAGGAGGAATTTGAGGCAAATATCACCAAATGGCCTGGCCAAAATTCACCTCAATTCGTACAGCTTTCAACTCTGTTCGAAGGTAGGCTGACGGGAAGGATCAGTTGGATGCTACTGGAGATAGCACTCAGAGAGAGAACGTTGTGTAATCCAGCTGGAATATTTGTGGAGTGTTTGGTCAGAGAACTCCTAAATGCCCAAGCACTTGAGCATAATGCAGTAATGACACAATCTTAATGAAGCACTCTGGAGCGTCTTCTTTGAAGAGTCTTTCATTAGTGCTGCCGTAAACACTACATTAGCTCATGTGGCGGCAGCAGCGGCGGCAAACGGGTTAGAAAAATTGCTTATTGAATGAAAAGAGAATTCCTTGTATACATTGTATAGTGTACATGAACCATTTTTCAAGGTGTCTTATTCAGTGGTTTTCCTTTTCAGTCTGTCATGTGTGTCTACTCGCAGGATATAGAGAAGACCATGAGCACCGCTCTGCACGAGCTCCGCGAACTGGAGCGCCAGAACACCGCCAAGCAGGCGCCGGACGTGGTGCTGGACACACTGGAGACGATGAAGAACCCGACCAGCTCCGAGCCGGGCAGCCCGCTGCACACCATCGTCATCCGCGACCCGGACGCCGCCATGCGCCGCAGCTGCAGCGGCTCCACCAGCGAGATGATGAGCACCTTCAAGCCGGCGCTCTCGGCCCGCCTGGCCGGGTCCCAGCTCCGCCCGCCCCCCATGAGGCCCCAGCGCCCCGCGCCGCCCCAGCTGCCGCACCACCACCACCACCATCACCACCAACAACAGCAGCAGCAGCAGCCGGGGCCGGGGCACCGCTCCAGCAGCTCCAGCTCCTCCGGGATGGGCAGCCCTGCCGTCACCCCCACTGAGAAGATCTTCCCCAACAGCAGCGCCAATGCTAATGCTAACGCTAACACGGCCGCCGCTAATGATAAATCGGGCACCATGTAGTGACCAGGCTGGTGGGGGGGGGGGGGTCTGCCCTCTCCAGGAAGCCTGGCTGATGGCTGCTGCATTTGGCCACTGAGGGCCTGGTGCCGTTTCCTCAGAAGGAGGAAAGAATGAAATTGCTAAAAAAGAAACAAATGAGTTCTTCATCCGCTGCCAGTTTCTATAAGTTATAATTAGTCCTTCTCTCCCTCTTTTTTTCTCCACTAAAATTCTCCTCCTTCTGAGGGTGAACCTGGGTTGCCATGGTGACCAACCCTGTGGAGAAGCTGAAAAATAATCAAAATTCTAGCAGAGCTTCTTGAAGCACAGGTGAAACACAATGGAGGTGGAAAATGCCTTTTTTAGTTTTTCTACTCTCCTTTAGCCGCCTTTCATTTTACCTCAGAAATAATTCCATTATTAAGTTCAGTATCTTCGGCTAGGTCCCATTCCTCTAGACCTTGTGTTGACTGTTAATAGAGCAATACGTTATTGGCATTAGGTTTTCTTCTCCTGCACTGGTTATCCAGAGCTCTCTCTCCATGACATGGGATGATTTAGTTCCTCCTGGTTTGAAGGGAGGTCTCTAAGGCACTCCTGTCCTCCTAAACTGGATTATAAATGTACATTTAGACTACCAGACTCTCTCAAAGACTGTGACCAAAATGGCATCTTGCCTTTGAGCTGTACCTGTACATAGAGACTTCCTGTACTTGAAATTGTAATGCCTTTTGTTTGTAGTATAAGGGATGTTCAACTAAGTAATTACAATACATAGCCAAGTTGTAAACATAATGTATGAGATGCAGAAAAAAAAATCTGAAACCATATACCAACTACTTGTAAGAAACCTGTGGTATAAAAAATAATGATCTAGTTTAACTTGTATATACAGTAACAGATTTTTTTGAAGTGTTAATCTTGTATAGTCTAAGACAGACCAGGCAAGGACATGACAATGGGAGGCTTTTCCATAGAGCAGGCAACCAACCCACCACCAAGCAACCAGCAAAGCATAGATGGAAAAACAATCATGGATCTGTTTTCTCTTTTCCTTTCCTGCATGAATGGGCCACACAAAAGGCTTTGGAGTGGAGGAGCTCATCCCACACTTTCTGCATTGCGTTTCAGAGTATTCCAGTTCTGCATAAACCACTAATGCACACACTGTTCATCATGTCCAATTTCATTTTTAAAAGCTTGTTATCATGTTTTTCTTTAGTTAGCATTTTGTCAGCTATCATCCAAGATCACCGGACTTGATTTGGAATTCTCTTAATTCTTCTGAAAGAGTCAAAGGGACTCTTTTTTTTATCACGAGTGACCAACCCTCCCCTGTGATGTATGTCAGTAGACTGTTTATTAATGTGACGAAGTAATGACAGATCTGTTCTACAGCATGAATAATTAAAAGAGCATTTCAACAGAAACACACGATGACCCGCCCACTCAAACCCAGAGGATTACTCACTGAGGCTCTGTCTTAAGATGCTCTCTGTCTTTGAAAGGCCTGTAGCCTTACTCACTCTCTTACACGTAGTATGATAGGGATACTTTTCTCTCTACCGTGTGTGTGTGTGTGTGTGTGTGTGTGTGTGTGTGTGTGTGTGCCACCAGTGTGAACTCTCATCCAGAGTAGATCGTTATGGATCGGAGAATTCGCCCAGTGCCTGACCCCCTGGTGTGGAGCTTCTTCTGGGCATTTTATAAGGTCCACCTACGGAGAAGGGAAGGCCTAACCCCCCCCCATGCCTTCCGAGTCTCTTTCACGTGGCCCCAATCTGTCATCCTAGCTCCCTTTCAGATTAAGCGGGTGCCCGTTTATGCCTACTGAAGGGATAGAGACAAATACTCACTCATGTACGAAAACATTTGCCTGATTTGACCCAGATACGCAATCAGATGGACTCCGATGAGGTCTTTTGGACAAAGTCCCAGCCTGGCACCTAATTTAAGCATGTCCCTTTCAGGCAGCGTCACAGAAGCCTCTTGCTTGTTTGGGTCTCAGTCAGAGATGTAATGCTTGTATAACCACATACAGTACTATGCTGGAAAAATACTGTTTCGTTTACTTTTGAAAAGTACTAAAACTATGACGGCCGTTGCTTGGGCAGATCTGAGCACAGTTCCCAGTTAGTTTGTGTTTCTTACCCTTTCTTTTCTTTTGCAGTGTCACAGGCCAGCTGTCAGTCTCGCCCCCCTTGTCTAACTCCTCGTCTCCTAATCACTGAATGAAATGATTATTGAGGAATGAAGGGGGGGGGGGGGGGAAACAAAGAGGTCAAATGCCACCCCTGCTGTTAGCATGTTGAATAGCCGTTTGGGCTTCCCTGTGGCTGTCCTCTGTCTCTGCTTAAAGCTCCTGTGCTGTGGCAACACCAACCAACACGTACTCAGAACCTGCATGGCCGCTACAGAGAACGGGGCCTGTCACACACACGGTGTCTGTCCAGACAGTTGCCAGTGGTTACTAACAAGGACTTGCTGCTCCTTACGCCCTAAAAAAAAAACCGCACAAACACATGAAGGAGCATTTTGCTTTCATGGAGTAAGGCATGGTCAGACCCACTATTTCAATCATATCCTGGCTGATATACTCATGGTTTAGTGTTGTGATGGATCAAAACAAACAAGAGTGCTGGGTTAAATCATAGGAGCAAGTTTCCTGTTTTTTTTTTTTTCAACCACAGCCTTGTTGAGGGTTACTAAGCCTATGTAGTCATTCTTGAGGCTATGATTTGTCATGTGACCTCAGGAAACTTCTACTGACCTCTGGTGGCAAGGAAGAGAATCAGTGATGAGGGTTGGAGCATGGCGTGGCGTACTAGACACCTAGTAAACTGGTACATGAACCCCCCCTGCAGGCCACTGCAGGGATTAATCCTTACAGCATGATTTCCTGTAGTATACAAGCTAGACAGATTTGGCCTATCTGTTTGTGTTTTTTTGGTTATATTTTTTCTTTTCTGTTCCTTGTGTGTCGTTCAAACACACTTTACACCATGGCATCCATCAAGACTTCTCAATCAACAAGATTTCTAACAAGAAGTCTACACATGCCCAAAGAAAAAGCACAGACTTTAATTAGTCGTCATCATCAACATATCTCAACTCTCTCATTCACGAGGATATCGTTTATCATTTGGACATTTCCAAGTGCCTTTGGTGCACATCATTCATTGGTTACAGACTTGAATGCTTTTTCGGAGAAGTAGTTTGTTTTCTATCATTATGCCTCCTGTAATGTTTAAGTGCATTCCCAATCGAACTAATATATCAGCAACCATCCCTGATTTATTACATCAGAGACTGCACTGCACTGCTGTGCAAACCAGGTAATATATTTTAATAGCACTAAAACCTTGCCTGTGCTGTCAACAAAGTTAGAAATATTTAGGGTTTTTGCAGAGATCATGTCGGAAGCCACTTGATCAAATCCTATCATCTCACGTGGACACAATGGCTCTCGGTGTCTCCATCTCTTCATTTCTGACACGTAAGACCTCTTGACTGTCATAGTGGAGCTTTGCTATCCTTAGCCGTATGCTTGTTCTCTCTACCGAATGCATTGCAGTATTTAAGGCCTGGTGAGCCTGTTTGAGGATCTTGTCACTTGCACGGTTACAGCAAGCACTCGCCACACCCCTACTGTATGGGGTGCCCTAGGAAGAAGTCTTCACATCTGTATTAGGTTTTTGATTTTAGGAATGTATGCTAACACAGGTTGTAATGGATGTTTGCTAACATGCCCAAGCGCGCTCTTTCTTTTGACTCCTTTGAGCTCAACACTCACATGACCAAACTGGCTGTCTGCCTGTCTGTGGCATAGGTTGGGAATCTCTGTCATACTCTTTTGCCCTTTCGTGTCAAGTGATCCTGTCTGTGAAATGAGTGTCTGAGTGGTTGGATTCCCTGTGATGTAAGTGTACACCATGCCACTGTTTGGATGTGAAGAATCCTGATGTTTAAATAAATAAATAAATAAACAAACAAATAAATAAATAAATACATATTACTTTTTTTTGCCCTCAATTGAAAGTGACGAGCTAGCCTCTTTCTACTGCTTATGCACGTATCTGCTTGTGTGGTGTGATTACACTTGTAAATATCGATCAGATGAAGAAAGAATTAAGATCTTACCTTGCACTATTTAATTATCGATTTTGTAAATGCTCCTTTAAATATTAAGTAAACTTCTATAATAACACTATCAATTGCTTTTAAAGTCCCCTGTATGGTAGTGGGGAAATTGTTTTAATGGAAAAAATAAATCATAGGTTGGTGCAATAAAATCATAGGTTGGTGATTCCAAAAAATGTTGATCCATTGCACTGACGAACCAAGAGTCCAGATCTAACAATGCAGTGAGTTATGTGTTCCTGTGTCTCTCATTTAGATCAAGTGAATACAAGTGGTCGAAAGTAGAAATGGGAACTGCGATGGGAGAGAATGAAAACAACATTCAAACCTGCACCTAAAAACACACACATTTGATCCCAAAGCATATGCCCATATGATATGCTGCATGTGAACATTTAACGGAATGCTAAACACCTTTGACACCATTTCAGCAGATGCTAAATTATGTCCTGGAGGAATGTCATATCAAAGGGATATTTGTCACCATCCAAGGTGCCGGATCTAGAAAAACACCCTCTGTAGTTCCGCTGATGGCCACATGATGGAGAAACTGCATCGTGAAAACACTGAGGCTGGGAATGGTGATGGACTGTTGTTCACCTAGGGTGATGAACTGATGCAGTTGCTCTTAGGCTGACGACTCTTGTCAGCAGAGACTGGCCTTTATTTTTGATCATGCCACATTCACATAAAGGGTCATCTTTCCACGTTTATTCACAAGGAAGAGAAAGAGCATGAATTCAGACACGAGAAAGGAGAATTAAGTACAATAAATGCAATGCCATTTTCAACACGCCATTGCACATAGCAAAATAAAAAGGAGGTAAACCGGTGGACTCAAACCTGGAGTGCTATATTGTATTAGCTGTTGATGACAATCCCATTTATGCACCAAACACCTCCTTTATTCGTATTACTGCTACTCCATCTGACTGAACGTGTTCAATTTTCTTGTCCTTTTAAGCATGAAATATGGACCCATAGGTAAATCACCAAACTGGTTTCTGTGACTCAATGCAATCTAAAAAGAATGAAAGAAGAAAGCGCAGTGACTGAACTCCTGCTGAGCGCTGCTGTCTGCCCGGGGGGCGCACTGGAGTGGTGCGAGCTGAAAGCATGGAGCGGCCGGCGGTGCGGGGAATGAACGGTGGAGAACCTGAGAGAGGAGGTGAGGGGGTGAGGGAGCTGAGTGAGGGGGTGAGGGGGCTCAGGAGCTGAGTGAGGGGGGGAGTGAGGGGGTGAGGGGGTGAGTGAGGAGGTGAGGGGGTGAGGGAGGTGAGGGGGTAGGTGGTGACGGGCTCAGGAGCTGAGTGAGGAGGTGAGGGGGTGAGTGAGGGGGTGAGTGAGGAGGTGAGGAGGTGAGGGGGGGCTCAGGAGCTGAGTGGATTGCTGCCTTGTTGCTTTGGAGAAGCCTTTCCTCTCTACCTTAAGGAGTCTGCTGCTCAAGGGGCACCCACCAAAGCACAGGGGGGAGAAAGAATCTCCTCTGAGGTAATGAGTTATCGTAATTAGTTGAGCCAGATTTACAATGTGCAGTTGAAGGGGAAACTGTTGACACGGCGCAACAGGTTGGTATGATATTGCAGACAAGCGATCAGCTTTTAATTTCCTATATAGCTCCACACGGGCTCCAGACAGGGCACCCTCTCATCCCGTGTGGGTCCACAGATCCTACACTGCTGACTGCAAATCACCATGGCACGGCACCTCTCAGGTGGGCAGCATTTAAAGTCCAGATGGTGGGCAAGCGAGTGAGTTTAAATCCAGATCACGTTCTCTCGGACAGCAAGCTCCCTCGAGACATTTCTGTTATGCAGACCACTGCCAAATCAGATTGTGTATAACCTACAAAAGACTTGGGTCCAGGTTGGCTTTCAAGGCTCAATTCATCTGGGATGTTTTGCTGGGACTCCCCTGGCATATTGCAATGTACATCAACTACCATAGGAGGACCCTATTGCATTTTCAACTGTTTCCCCATTTTTCTGTTGTAATATTAGTATGTATGTTGTATAGAAGTAGTATAAGTGTACACTTCTGGGCGGATTTTATACAGTGTTGGCCATCTGAAGTCTGTTTGTTAGTCTATTACTGTCCATCATACAAAGCCTGTTTGCTTGTGCATATAATCATTTAAAAACTGAGGGGGAAAAAAACAACAAAAATCAAAACAGCAAAACTCTATGAATGCCAATTGACTTCACTGGACTTTTCACTCAACAGTTGTATGGGTGATAGCTGAACTTAGCATGAAGAAAGAAGAGAGAGAGAGAAGAAATCAAGCCATCTGAAACAGTCATCCCAGGAGTCACAAGTCCTTGCAAAGACCTTATAGGAGTCTCTCTCTCTCTCTTTCTCTCTCTCTTTCTCTCACTCTCACTCTCACTCTCACTCAAGCTCAACTTCATCCAATTGGCCATACAGGAATGCTTAAAACCATGTGGCAGACTGACTAAATCTGGAAACCCTTGGAACAACAGGTTGCATAAGAATTCTCCAAAGACCCAATTTGGCCTTTTCTTCATAACAATTAGCGGGCAAATTAACGGACTATGTAATTATGCATAATCTCTTAGCTATATGTCAGAGCAGGAAACAGTATTCCAAATCCTCCCCTCAACATCCTCTACCTCATCTGGCTCATTTTTGCTTGATTGGGAGAAAACAAACGGCCCAGTGATTTGTCGCATAACGGAAAGTCCCAGGGGAAAACATACTCGTGCAGAAGCATAATTCAGCATCTTTGTAAGTCACTCAGTACATATAGGTTCGACACAAACTAAGACATTTCAAAACAAATCTGGTTTCAAAACAATTGGGGTCAAGTTTTTATGACAAGCCTTCACTGAACTCCTCAGTTCTTCAGGGTAGACACTGTTCTGAACTAAACGCCTGAATTCTTTAGGTCAGACACTGATGATGTCTTCCTCTCTTCATTCATTGTATGTAGAGCCTACATTCTGTTCTCCTGAGTAATACTCTGATAGTTGACAGCAGTTACTGACAATAAATAACAAAAGAGTTACTGACTTAACAATAAATAACAATAGAGAAACCTCATCCATCTAAGTGGCAGACATACACTTAGAGAGAGAGAGGCTGTGAAGGCAGAGAATGTGGGGTAGTGGGAGGAATTTCTCTCTCTCTTTATCTTCCTCTCTTTCCTTGTCTTTTCTCTCCCCCATAGATTGACCTTATATCTTTTTTGGCACAAACTATGTTTATATAACATCAACCTTCATCTATTGTGTATTTCCTCTCAGTCACTCTGGCCCAGACATTATTTCACTCAGGCAGGCAGGCAGGCAGGCAGGCAGGGCGGCTGGCCAGGGATTTGAGCGGCCCCTTCACGTCAGTGCTCCTGGCTTAAACTCCGCCGTCCGACAGGACTTCTCCCTGTGTACTGAAGGAGCTTGAGACTCCACATGCTCAAAGTAACAAGCCCCCTGTCCCCGCCTCCGTGGTGTTTGTGTATTTAAACTGTGTTAATAATGCCTTGTTATGGTTGGGTTATTTGGTGCTTTATCTGAGCACAGAGAATCAGAGCTGCAACAGCTGTGGCTGAGGCAGGGAAGAAGACGACCAATCCAGCCTGCAGCGACATCTTGTATTTATATTTCCACAGCCAAGGTCTCCCAAGTGAGAATACACAAGACATTGCATGATTTGTTTGTTTTCTTCTGCTTCCCGAATTGCTCTCGCATTCCGCCAGCGCCGGTTTCTCAATTTGTTTATTTTTCTCTCCTTGGATTGACAGTCGAATGTCAGTCGCCGCTTATTTGTCTGTATGCAGGAGAGCTGGTAGTCCTGTAACCTCTGCTGGTGACTTGTGTGTCCTTTGGCCAGTGGGATTCCAGCATGTTTGTGTTCCAGTGTTGTTCCACAGCAAGATCACAATGCCCTGGAGGCCCTCCACGGAGATGCTCTACTCTCCTGTGTGTGCTTAACTGCCGCTGTGAAACAAATACACAAATGCCCACCCACTCCACCACACACACACACACACACACACACACACACACACACACACACACACACATACACACATACACCCACACACCCACACCCACACCCACACACACACACACACACACACACACACACACACACACACACACACATACACCCACACACCCACACCCACACACATACACCCACACACCCACACACACACACACAAAATATTGGCTCAG
The DNA here is from genome assembly GCF_900700415.2 of Clupea harengus. Lineage (NCBI taxonomy): Eukaryota > Metazoa > Chordata > Actinopteri > Clupeiformes > Clupeidae > Clupea > Clupea harengus. The sequence goes on from NC_045156.1 coordinate 28,368,552, forward strand.
ACAGACTGCAGTTGTTGCGTCCAATTGTAGCAGTGGTGAAGTGACTATTAATTCAAAGATTTGACAGGACTTGGACAAGCATGGCAAAGCAGCTATGTGTTAGAACATTAGAAGTTGATGGTTATGGGTGTCACTTATTTATCATTTCGTTTGAATTTTGACTGTTTACAGAGTGCAGAACAGAACAGAACAGAACTGAGTGCAGTCGATGGGACAGACTTAGCTGCATAAAGTCCTTTCAGAAGCATGTGTTCATAGGCCTGTGTTGGTTGATTGGAAGCCTTCTGACCCTTCTCCTTTTAGCTGTAGTATTTCCTTCTCATGCTGGCGAAGTATCAAGAGCCAAATACTAACACTAAGTGTGCTTTTGTAGACACAACAGAATGTGGTTTGCAGTGGAGATGGATGACGTTTGCTTTGCTCAAGATAAAAGCTGTTCAAGTGCCTCCAGACAAGTGAAAATTGGTTCGCTGTGCGATGGTGTCAGGTCAACAAAATCCAACCAATCCATTGGCACTTTTTGTCTGCTGTTGAAAGAAGATTGATTTGCAGATCTTTTCCTTAAAACACACATCTTTGAAATTGCAGAGTGTATTCCTTCTTGAAGGACTAAGCTGATAATAGTCTTACTCGTCGCCCTTTGTTGGATATTGACAGCTTAAGGAGAGTCTTTCTCAGTTAGGTTCCGCCTCCCATAAGGACTGGAAGCACATCGGAGAGCCCTCCAAAACAGCTTGTCTCCAGCCTTTATGGATATGAACAAAACATATTTGACTGGTTGACTTGTGTATCAAAGACTTAAACATAGTACCGGTACTCACTTTTCATTTAGATTCACTGTTCACCAGCATGAATTGCCAGCTTTAATTATTAACATTGAGATGAAACAACTTGGGAGACAAGGCGAAAGAAAACATTATACGGTATATATATATATGTATATATTGCATAAGCATTGATAATATAGCTGGTCAAGGCCCTCCACTGGGGTCCAAAAGAGTTGAATTATTACAGATACCTTTGTCAGGACTGAGCTTTTGTCACAGGATTTTCAGGCAAAACCTTCTCCTTTGTCTCTTGATGCAGCTGATAATATCGCCATAATCAGGCCACATTAATTATGTCTGGCAAATGGTTCACCGCTGCTTCGTCCACTGTGCACATAATAGATCAATACAGACAGCTCATCAAGCCCGTGGAGCCTGGTTTAGAAATGAAAGCCACTGTAATCCTGCCTGGTTTGAATTAAAGATGATAATGACTCCGGGGACGATAGGAATAAATGAATGGGGGACTCGTGTTTTGAGTCAAGTACACAAGAGATGGCAATACTCAATCAATTGAGCTGGTTGGAGGCTTTTGACTTTTAATCATTGTTGAACTGAATGGTCAGGTCACCGTATGGTCATTTGTATAGCACAAAACAAATACAGTACATACAGCGAAAGAAGGAAGTGTGAGTAGGGTGTCTAAAGAATGAATAATGAGTTCAAATTCTGGCTCCAAGGCAGTGTTGCAATGCCCCATGCTCCAGGGAACATTAGGAGGAAAAGAGTCTGATTGGGAGAAGCTTGTATCCAGAGAACTGTGTATCTACCTGAAAAAAACAAGGAACTGCACAGGTAATGATTTTTCTACATGGGTCGTGATAAATGCCTCTGCATTTTGCATTTGATTAAATCACTGGCCCCAGACCAGCCCACCAGATTAATTATCACAGAGCAAGGCAGCTGCCCACTTTGATCTTTCTTAGAAACACAGAGTTGGCTCATCAGAACATTGAGTTGTTTACTGCCGAAGAGTGAGCTGTCAAATTCTCCTTGAGGCCAGCAGACAGCATGCCTTTAATTCTGCAAATTTGGTCCGAGAGGGGAGGACATTGTCTTCTGCAGTGAGCAGGCAGTCCGAATGACCATTCCTGCCAGCTGGGGAGGGTCTACCGCTGTGAGCGTGCTTGAAGGCCGGGAGAAGCACTTTGGTACTACGCCCATGGCATCGCCCATGATCGGTGTGTGCAAATACACCAGATATAGGTCATAGCAAGACCACGGGAATAAAGATCATGGTCTGCAATAAAGAGCGATAAGGCTCCAGTGTATTTCTCTTCTGATCTGATCGAACGTAACCACAGGGGCAAGATGCCTATTGAGGAGATGAATCTGCCAGGCCCAAACCACAAGGTTGGTTGGATTTCCTCTGTGTAATTAAATGAGTGCTTCCCTTCTCAGATGGAGGACATGGTTTTTTTGCAATGAACAGGGTTATCTGATTGGCTGCTATGTGCTTAACGACAGAGAGAGGACAGAGGGGAGAATAGGCAGAACAGGGTACAGCTAGAATGAATGATGGAGTAAGAGGGAAGGGAGAGACGAAAGAGAGAATGAAACAGTCTGCAAGGGCAAAAGCAATTAGCATTAAGAACAATGCACACACTGTAGCTCCACTCAGTCCACTGGTGTTTTACAGGTGATGGAGTAGCTGCAGAATTAGCACTTCAGAGATAGCTGGACATCCAGAGGATGTGTACTGCACTGCATAACTGGTCAACTTCACGCCAGGGTGGAACCCATTCTAGGACGGAAGGATGTATTCTGTGCAGAAGCTTTTGGAAGTGTGCACCACATGACACCATTCATTTAGAGTTATAGTGTGGAGCTAGACACCAAATGTCCAAATGTCTGCTGTCAGCTACGCACTATAACTCTAAATTATTAGAAGTTTGGTCTCATCCTGTTTTTCCGTGCTTCAGTTTTCGCTTATAATTTATTGTCTTAAGAATAGTCACGTTTTCCTCAGGTTGCATACCTCCTCGAAATGTCAGTGCCCGAACACATCGAGCATACTTCGGCCGTGACCCACTTCTGACATGATTTCTTGACATGACCCACTTCTGACTTGATTCCTTGACATGACACACTTCTGACATGTTTTCAATTTCTGCCTGGCCACTTTTCATGCAATCACTGATAAAAAACTAATTTGACTTTGACCAATTGGTTGTTGCAAAAGACTGAAACTGGGCTGCAGTTTGAAGCTGTCCAAACATACATACAGTACAAACATCCATCCATCCATACATACATACATCAAAGTCAAAGTCAAAGTCAAGTCAAAGTCAAAGTAGCTTTATTGTCAATTACTTTGCATGTTAAGACATACAAAGGAATCGAAAAAAACGTTCTCCACTCTCCCACGGTGAAACATATAAGTGCACACGCACAACAACAGATAAGACAAGACATATAGATATACATATACATATAGTTATAAACATACAGATACATGTACAGCAGCATAATTTTACTTTAAAGTGAGGTTATGGTAGTGCAAAAAAAAGGCAGCAAAAAGACATCCTGTGAGATGTATTTGTTACATTGGCAGTGCAAGTATAACAGTAAGTGGTAAAGTGATAAAAGTGCAAGGGACAGTTTTGTTGCAGAGGTCACAGAATATCTGTTTTCTATTTTTGTCTTGTATTTTTGTATTTGTAAGTGCAGAATTTGCCCTTTGCTTGAAAAAAAAAAAACGTTGGTTCTTGTCTTACCAATCAGGCAGACATTTTACGCCTACATATAAACATTTGTCAGTACTTCACATAATTATTTAACATAATTATTTCAATTCCAAGCACTGACTGCTTTTAGACCCAATCATCCCGCAACCATTTTCAGTGGTGAGTCATGGGATGTGCGTTGCCATAGATACTCATTTTAATATGTCCAATTAGATGTCAGTGGCCTTAATCCTGCTGCAGGGGCTGCCTCTACTGTTTGGACATCTGGATATCAATGTGCAAGGCTCAGCTCAGCACTTCAACTACCTGAGCTTGCAATAGAGAGGACTTGTGCATTGAAGCCATACCAGATTGGGACTCCTTCATGTACAGTTCCAGGTGCAAATATTTCTGTCATAAAGGGACCATGGCAGGCTCTTCTTCTCTGCTCTAAAATATCCCACATGTCCCTGGGTTCAGTTTGAGTTCAATGTTAAACTCAGGAGGGTTCATCTATCAGGGAGATTTTTCCCCAATGCATGTCTCTCCACATGACAAAAAGGAACTCTTTGTTAAGCTTTTTAACGTCCTGGCCCCAGTGTGTCTTGTGAAATAAGTCTGTGATTGAGGATGGTCGCATCACTATCCATCACGGTGGGTGCTGCAGTACCTGCGCCGGCCTCTGGTCTCTTCTCTCAGTGCGTCTCCATACTGGCAGCTGGAGTCTCCCAGCGTCACAAACGGCCCTTCGGGGTGTGATTTGGATGGCCTGCACTATTTCCTTCTCTGTTCTCCAAAAGCTCATGAACATTCATTCCCATGCTTTTCTTCTGAGCCACACATTTGGTGAAGCAATCGACAAGAGACACTTTGTTTGGATTTACGGTATAGTACTGGGCGTCCCAAGCGTATCTGTGCTGAGGAGGCGAGATAAATGATTCTGTGGTTATTATCACTTGTCCATATGCAAATGATTAAACACAGCTGTGACAGTTGATTTAGAACCCCGCTTTCTATACTGACTTTCAATGGATATAAAAAAACCCCCATCATTGTATTCCTTTTGTCAAGCTTACAAAGAACTTTCCTTCTTATACTGAATATTATCTGGAGAACTTTTTTTTTTTACTGCAGATAAATCTGGTGTGAGATCATTTTTGAAACAATGTTTTAGTTTTTTTGAAACATTTATCTTTTCCGTGTCTCCAATCAAGAAAACTCCACTGGGTATTAATAGACTATTGCTCACTGTGTGTGTGTGTGATTACTGAGCTTTTTACACTGGTCTGGCCTTTTCCCCACCATATACTATTGGTGAAATCAACATCAAATCATTTTAGTGTGAAAATGTAAGAATGTAAATACATAGGGGATGAATGTAAAGTTTGACTGCATATGTATTGATGATCAAATACAAATTGAGTACAACAATACAAAATCAAAATAAATCTGTGAGTCGGAGAACCGTCACCGACATGCATCTCATAAATGTGTCAGAAACTAGTGTGACCTGTCCATGGTGAGGTGAAGGTGCCATCTTAAGGGGCGGAGCTCGCTGAAGCCATGACAGAGAGATGTCCAATCATGTCCCAGGAACAGAGCCAAATCCCACAGAATTAGCTGACAAACTCAGCTTGCACAGTATGGATATGAACACCACTAATAGCTGGAAATGCTTGTCACATTCTATCAATCCCTATCTTTGCTTCTCTGTGTTGCTTTATCCATTCTTTTTGAAAAGGAAGGCTTTGAAATGTCTGTCAACCTGAATTGGTATTGTGGAGGAACAGCTAGTATTATGTGTGATCACTCCCCACTCAAGCATTGCCATAGATTTTTAGTCGAACAACTGGCTTTGAAGAACTGGGTGCTCTTATATGTTATAACCCAGTAGACATCAATCTGGTTCAATTGTAATTATTACAGAAAAATCTGAATAACAAAGATTTTGTCCAATACAGTACAATGTGCTACACAATTTGTGGCATCTAGCTAAACCTAGAGATGACATCTGGATTGATAAGATTGTGCCTTATGTTATCATATGTTTTAGTATAATATGATTTTTCTACTGCATGCTTAGAGACTTTGTATGTGGAACTGAAAACTCTAACGCCTGCAACTGTTCTTCTCTCCTTCTTATAATCTGTGGTAACTTGACCTGTTTTTTCCTTACACTAAAATGCATGGTGGATGATTTTCTAGACGTGACTGAACAAAATACTTATGAGATTGCATGATTAGACTCTTGTATACACTGTATCCTTAAAAGGCCCAAGTAGGTATGGGTTGCACTCCAGCTGCTTCTGCTTGATTTTCCACATTCAGTGCAAGGGAAACTGAGTGGAGCTTAGATTTGTATTGTATTCAGAGTCTGGTGAGTGAGCTACCTTTTTGCCCAAAATGATGAACTGCTTTGCAGAATCTCACTAAGATATGAAACAGCACAGATTTGACCCAGGATCACCCAATGCATTTCAGCTCATGGTGACTTCAGAGTCTGCATGTGTGTGCTGGTAGCTACAAGTTCAACAACATATACCCATTGTTATTCATATCACATAGTTTTAAAAGTTTGTCTGTGGTTATACAGGTGTTAAGACGTTATCCATTAAATTGAGCAGATAACACCTGGAGCGGGAAATATAACAGGAATCTTGGCTAATTGCCAAAGTAAGTAGGTAGTGATTTGTCATTCAATTATATCAAATGTATTTTGTTTTTCTGTCTACATCTAAGATACAGTAATAACACATACAATGCTTTTCTTCCATGCACGGTACTCATGAAAAAATCAGTAATGGATTCTTCAGGATGGGGGGGGGGGGGGGGGGGGGACGTGCTCCGTAATTTGACATAGAAGGGCTTGTGACATTTTCTTTTGGAGGGAACGTTCTCTATGCATTAAATAACAAGTGTTTAGTGGAAATGTAACTTTTCAAGGGGCGTATCATCCTACAGACTTCTACCAATTAGTTTACCATACATCTCCTCCATGAGAGAGATAGAGAGAGAGAAAGAGCAGCGAGAGAAAGAGAAAGAGAGAGAGAGAGCGAGAGAGAGAGAGAAGTCGCTGTACATCTGCACCACAGACAACTGCTGTTCTTTAGAAATAAATTACTTTCTAGGTACTCTTTAAGTTAAGATGGCTTAATTTCCATCTTACTGGCATTGTGGCATTTGTGGGTGACCATATTCACAAAGCATGACAACATGGCTCTGCCTTAACATGTATTGATATCTGATATAAATGTATGTGGGTTAAATTATGTTTAAGTTTCAGTTTATCACTGAAAGCAACTAATAAATCCCAAGAGAGTAGACATTATTTGGATCAGATTGTTCCTTGGATCACCTGCACTAACTTATCAATAGAGTACATTTTTAAAAGATATGTAGTACTTGAAACTACATTGGCTGGCTACTTTACCCATATACGGGAAAATGTGAGGGCATTCACCTGTTGGATGTTTTAAGTTATATTCTATTTCCCTAGATTATATTTCATTTGTAGTTCATCTTGCTTTGCATAATTATTTTCAGTCAATCAATGAATCAACCAATCTAGTTGTTAGCAAGCGTTAGCAAGTCCTCCAAGAGGATAAAGCGAAAATGCTTCATGATTGAGTTGTAACAAACAACACACACTTTAAATCTGTGTGTTCAGAAAATCATCACAGCAGTCTCTTGGGCCACTGCATAACTTCCTCGGATGAATCATTTTCAGGCAGTCCATGGTCACACTTAAAGCGGATGTACGTACAGCTGTATAGCTTTAAATGCCAATGATAGCTGGCGGTGACGCTATGAAGTTCTAGCTGCTGCAGTGCCCCTGGCATCTAATAAAGAGTGAGAGTTTGGTTCCTGCTTGGTTGACTGAGCATTAATTGAACAGTCTCCTCTCCTTCATATCCAACAGCGTGTCAGAGGGAAACACTCACTGCTGGCGGCTCCTAGTCACTGAAACATCTGGTGCTGGGCTGCCTGGGAGTGCATGGATGTGCCTGCAGGTTCATCTCTACGTCTGCCTCCATACTAGCAAAGCTGACAGGTGAGCAGCATATTAGAATTCACAAGATGCATCAAGCGTGAACTGATTAAATGGATTTCTCAATTTAGGGGAAATGGTGAGCCAAAATCTTAATGGGAAAGTGCTAAGTAATATGTCAAGTCATGAGGAAGTGGTTCAGGTCTTTTCATGTTCCAGCAGTTGGAGAGCATTCGTGATTATGTGTCTTCGGCTTGAGGTATTTAAATCAGAGAAATTGAGGAGATGAATCGTACCACTGATGTCTGATTGGTTGTGACATTTAATGATTTACCTGAAGGTCCATGCATTTAAAACCCATTCATTTCCATCTGAACTGGGAATGGAAATTGTAGCGTCTGCAATAACAAAATAATGGTATTTTAATCAGATATTTTAATCACAGACATATTCAAATGAAGTGAGAGAAACAAAGCTGCCGTGTGAAATACCTGTTTGTTCTGCTGTCTCTCTCACATCTGGCTGATGATGCTCTCCATCGCATGGCCAGGAGCTGTGCGGTGAGCAAATCCCACTCAAAACGATTTCCACCTGCCAGAGAATCAGTGGGAGATCTTCAGCACACTAAATACATTTCATATGTTCCCTTGACCTTGGGTGTGGCCTTGTCAACACACCTGTGTGACTTATCCGGAGAGAGAGAGAGAGAGAGAGAGAGAGAGAGAGAGAGAGAAAGACAGATAGAGAGAGAGAGAGAGATAGAGAGAGAGAGACAAATAGAGAGAGAGAGAGAGAGAGAGAGAGAGAGAGAGAGAGATAGGGAGAGAGAGATGCTTCTCGTTTTGGAGAGTGCAGCACAACTAAATTGACAGTAATACCTTTGACGTGATGCCTGTCAGGACAGGCATTATTAAAAGGCTTCCTTTTAGCTCATGAGCTGCTGATTTAGCTGCCTGATCAAAGGGCTCATCTCTTTATGACAGGCAGATGCTTCACCTAAAGAGTTAGTAGTAGTCCTTCGTTCTATAGGAAGTCACTGTGTCTAAATACTACTGCTCCAAATAAGGACAAAAGCACAGGATCCAAGCTCTATTTTCCCAACCCCAACAACATTTTAAATGAAGGCAACTCTTTTTCTCCAATCTCATTTCATCCAGGCCTGAACTGGCTTGATTGAGTTATCAAGGCTTTATGGTTTCTTCAATCTGTTTCAGCAAAATAAGCAAAACATAGGAGAGAAATTTAAAAAAAAAAAAAGGTTGACAAAATCCAATCATTATACACTCACACCCAATTATTTTGCAATTATTTTGAACTCACACAGTAAATGTACATTTTAGGGATGAATCGTTTTCTCCAGAGCAGTGAAGAAGGGGTTACTCAGATAGAGAGTCTTTAAGATGCCAGAGAACCAGGCCTGGGTCTTGTACAAAGTCGGAATTAGATGGTTGAGATGAAGTGAAATGGGGTATGTGAAAACTACAGCGCTGCGACTCCCAAAGTTTCCATTTCACTATAGCTGCTGGTGTCAAAGTCAGAGAAAAGGATGGAAAATTCAGACAGGAAAAGAGAGAGAGAGAGAGAGAGAGAGAGAGAGAATATGTGGGCCAGCAAGAGAAAGTCAGAGAGAAAAATGAGAGAGTGATACAGCTGTGAAGAGGTTCAATGAAGAATACAATATAAAAAAGACAGAGTGAGACCGAGACAATGAGGACGACACACAGGAAGACCCATTCAGACAATGACAGAGACGAAGAGTTTCAGAGATAAACACAGACAGAGAGGATCAGATAGTAACAATGAAAGCGAGGCGGCATGCAAATTGGAGATTGAGCGTGTGTGGTGTGTAGCAATGAGATCTGCCCAGCAGGAACTGCTACATTCTTGTCTCCTCACATATCTGCACATTAACTACAGAAGCACACCAAAGCACCTTGGATGTCCATGGCAAACACGTATCCCCTTTTACATTTCATTTCAGGGACCACGCACTAGTTGTGAAAAACAGATGATGAACTCCTGTATATGAAGTTTAAATATAGCGACATATGGTAGCAGATATGATCTAAATCTAAATAATGCTCTGTGAGATGACTGCAGGAGCAGACTAGGGATGAAGTTTAATACCATGTGCTGAGGGTAGCACAGAATGTCCCATTTTTAAATGTGTACACAACTGAAATATGGGGCACCAAGTGTAACATAACTTTTATTCGAGGACAAAATCCCTACATTATAATAAATTATAGTAAATTCATTATGAAACCATATTAACCATAATATTGACAAGAGCACATTCTTTCATGCCCAGGAAGCAGAACAAATGATTCCTGTTGTGTACTAATTTGTTGTACTTTTCATTTTGTGGACAAAAGAAACTCATTTAGACAAAAGTCATTCTGTCCATGTAATAGTAGATGTGCTAGGGCAGCATTGGTACTTTTGTGGCACAAACTGCAGAATATGCTACTGTGCCATCCAATGTTCATTGTGACCACACAACTCTTCTGCTATATTTTATACACAGGAAAATATGTTTCATTCCTTGTGCTATTGATTGGGGACTTTTTACAGCAGCCAATCCTCTCACTGCCATATGCAAGTACCTATACCCAATAACCTAACCTAGCAAATAAAACAAGTGGCTAACCATAGATCCTAAACAGCAAGATTTAGCAACAATGCACAACTGACTGGTGGTGACAGCCACAACATGCGCCGCATGTTGTACCCGGGATCCGTAAAGGCCCTCCTTCACAGTAGAACATGCGCTACCTGTAGCCCACAACTGCTAAACACAACAACATGACTGCCCCACCACAGAAGCTGAGAAGCAGGATACAGCAACAACAACAAAGCTGCCTTCGTGAGCATTTCACTGGGGTTTTCAAGTGGGCAGTACATAATGTGTGGCCTGAAATCATATGGCAATGGACCTCAGTATTGTATGTAGTTTTAATAATGCAAAATGGTCAACCACTTCTTTACAATATTTTGCAGCAGAGAAACTCTGTAGCTTTCATTTTTCTGTCTTGCTATGAACTCCTGTTGTGTATCGATGTACACTCCCTTTGATAGGCTTTCAAATAGAATCAACCAACCTCTTAGGTTGAAATGTAATGGCAACGATTAAGTGTTCTCACACCAAATTTCATGGTGTGAGTCAAAATATGTCTATCATGCTTGCTTTCAAGGGTAAAAAGCCTTTCTTACTGTTGTCAGGAACTGTGTTCAGAGTCTAGCCCTGTCTGTGAGTCTAGACCTGTCATTTAAAGTGTGTGCTCTGAAATGAGGAATAGTGCACTCACATTCAGTGGATGACATCTGCAGAGGAATCAGCACAAAAAAAAAAAATCAGCACTTCTCTAGCGTGCTGGAAGGTATCAGGGCTGCTGTAGGACATACACATCAACAACAGGTCTGCTCAGCTGTGTTGACCTGGCACCCCACCCCCGGCCTCCCACAGTATCCCGTTTCAGTGGATGATGGCAACTGAGCTGGTGAGATGATGTAGATTCCTTCACTTTTCCACTTGTTCCATTTGTCTCTTTATTAAACGTAGGTCGGGTTTCCAGTAAGAAAGATGGATGTGTGTTTCCATGAGTGTAGAACCCATTTTCCATCATTACAACTCCAACCAGGAGCTTTTGGTTGGATTATAGGGATTGAGGTTGTTCGGCAGTGTCTTTGTTAATCACTGATATATGCTTGTGAGGTTTTCTTTCCATGTTAACACTCAGCTAGTGTTCCACTCTCACTTCTGTTGTTGAAATAAATCATACCCACACGAAGATGAACATTTGTTGTATAATTTATGAACACTTCTGGAATAATATTTTGATTAATTGTCCATTTACTTCAGACTGACAGTAATTTATTTGATGGGCATTTCTTGTGCTGAGGTGACAAACTTAATTGCATAGACACAGGGTAAAAGACTGACAACACACATTATTCAAACCTTAATTGCATAGACACACATTATTCAAACTGACTTTAACATTGAAATCATTGTTGTTCAGAGGTTATCTACAAGACACAACAGTGCTGTTAATCATATGTCAAATATTCATGCAATATTGACACTCTTTTGAATACCAACTTTACTTTCAAAACTCAATCTACACAATTGAGTTAGTCAGCACATGTTTAAGCCTGAGGCAAGAAGTTCATAATAAATTCATTACAGAAAGTGCTTCATTACACTGCTCCCAGCATCATGAACAGATTTAAATGACTGGGTCTCTGGAACAAGCTGCACAGGAGAGATACAACTACAAAGAAGAATGAATGAAACTGCTTTTTGGAAAAGCAGGATAGAGTTCATCACTACAAAGCTCATGCTTGATAAACAAGAAGGAGTCATCGCCATAATAGGTTTGGTAGCGAGAATCTGCAAAAAACCAGCACAACCTTCAAAGAGATACTTCTGCCAGTTGTAGGAAACCTTGACGATGTTTTATCTCATTTGGCATTAGGACTTGTCTGAGCCATATTGTTAGTTGAACGTTATAGCCTACCACAGCCTGCATTCATTCATTGTGATCGGGAAACATTTTATTAACGGAGCAATATGTAGCCCAGAAACCAAGCGTTTAAAATCGGTACTGAATTCCAAATTTGAAATATTGGTCCACTGCTCCGAAAATAGGCTACACAGTTGGAGTTACTTTTTCCCAGGCCCTGATAATGATAACATATCGCTTAATTTCACATAATTTCACATCTACAGTGCCCTCCACAATTATTGGCACCCTTAGTGAATGTGAGCAAAACAGGCTATGAAAAAATATGTCTTTGCTGTTTATCCTTTGAAGTAAAATTATTGAAAGAATTTTTTTTTTTGACATTAAATAAAATATTTTTCTCCAAAACATGGGTGCCACAATTATTGGCACCCCTAGAAAATCTTATAATTAAAATCTAACTGAAGTATATTACCAGTCATGTTTTACATTTTTAAGTTCACCTGTTTGATTAGGAACTCTTTAGTGGTCAACCATGACTTCCTGTTTCACTCGGGTATAAATATGAGGTGACACAGGCCAAATACCCTTAGTCATTCTTTAAGATGGGAAAGACAAAAGAACACAGTGTCGAAGTGCGACAAAAAGTTGTTGAGCTGCAGAAATCCGGAAAAGGATATAAGAAAATATCTTAACAGTTGAAAATACCCATTTCCACAATCAGGGCAATAGTTAAGAAGTTCAAAGCGACAGGAGATGTAAGGAATCAGCCTGGAAGAGGACCTATCTGTAAATTGACCCCACGCACCGTGAGGAGGATGGTTCGACTGGCAAAAGAATCTCCAAGGATCACAGCTGGAGAATTGCAGAGGTAAATTGAGTCCTGGGTTCAGAAAGTCTCCAGAACTACCATCAGACGCCACCTCCATCACCACAAATTGTTTTGGAGGGTTGCCAGAAAAAAGCCTCTGCTGTCAATCAACAACAAACTAAAGCGCCTACAGTTTGCCAAATGTAAGTCAGACTTTCAATGGGACCGAGTTATATGGTCAGATGAGACCAAAATAAAGCTTTTTGGCAACAAACATCAAAGGTGGGTTTGGCGTAGACAGAAACCCAATACAGAAGAGACCCCCATACCCAATGTGAAGTATGGTGGCGGATCTTTGATGTTGTGGGGCTGTTTTTCTTCCAAAGGTCCTCAACATCTTGTTAGGATGGTATCATGGACTCCATCAAATACCAGCAGATATTAAATGAAAACCTAACAGCCCCCTCTAGGAAGCTTAAAATGGGCCGTGGTTGGACCTTCCAGCAGGACAATGATCCGAAGCACACCTCAAAATCAACACAAAAAATTTTCACCGAACACGGAATAAAGGTTTTGCCATGGCCATCACAGTCCCCCGACCTAAACCCCATAGAAAATCTGTCGGAAGTGCTGAAGCCGAGTATACAAACGTTGACCTCAGAATCTGAAGGATCTGGAGAGATACTGAATGTAGGAATGGTCTCAGATCCCGTGCCATCTGTTCACCAACCTCATCATGCATTATAGGAGAAGACTCAGAGCTGTTATCTTGGCAAAGGGAGGCTGCTCAAAACATTAAATTAAGGGGTGCCAATAATTGTGGCACACCTGTTTTGGAGAATAATATTTATTTAATGTCAACATTTTTTTTTTTCTTTCAATAATTTTACTTCAATGAAAAGGTATGATTTTTGTGAATATTTTGAGTGAAAGACCAAGAGGATAAACAGCAAAGACATATTTTTTCATAGCCTGTTTTGGTCACATTCACTAAGGGTGCCAATAATTGTGGAGGGCACTGTATTTTGCAGTTTGATACAGATCTCAGTTACGAAGTGCCCTCACCAGCGTCAAGTGAAGCCAGTGAGGGCTGGTCAGGAGCCGCTGATACATGTGGCAGAGGGGGGATGAGCTAGAGCTGCAGAGAGAGGCAGAAGAGCAGCAGAGAGAAGAGGAGGAGAAGGAGGACGAGGAGGAGAAGAGAGTGCAGGTCCTAGTGGTACAAGAGGCAGAGGATCTCGAGGAAGAGCAACAGAGAGAGAGGAGAGAGTGCAGGTCCTGCATACCTGTCAAGTTAACATTACTGAAATCCGTGAGGTCAGTGATTGGAATCCATGAAAATATATGAGCCATGCCCACTGCCCACACAAACACACAAAAGACAAAACATGCAATTATAATGTTCCTTTTGTGAGGCCTTTTGTAAACAGGTCTGGTTCGCCTTGAGATAAGAAGGTGGTCAGTGATGCTGAATATTGAAACTTCATTGGCTAGTAGCCTATAACTGTTACACAGACATAGTGAGCCGCACACAGTGTGAACGTGGCAGTCTCTCACTCGCACTGTCCAGCAGTCCTGTGCAAGACTTACCTCTTCGGGAGAATATTAGCCAACTCGGCATCTGCCTTCAAATCATTCTGGATACTTAGCTGTCTCCATCTTTCAAATGCATCTCCAATATTTACCCTGTGTTTTACTAAATCTCTGGTTAATTGGAACTTTTTGGAATTATCCTTGGTGGTTTGCATGTCAATTTCCTTCTCATCTGGCAACCAGGGGTATCGAAATGATAGTGTGGAAATGGGCAGTGGGCGGGATCACACAGGCCAATACACAAAGAGGAAAATGAAATGAAAAAGGAGAATATACTGGCTGTAGCATTGTTGTCAGAGAAGCCAAGATTTCAATTTAGCATTTTAGTTTCCGTAAACTCTGATGACGTGTCATGTTCATTTTATAAATGAGTACAGTAAATGTATTACATATTGGTCCTTTAAAATCAAATACGGCAGGTGGATATCAGCTCCTCGTGTCACAAAGAGCATGGACATGAGTCAAAACTGAGACAGTTAGCCAGGTAAAAAGCTTATTAAACCCAATAATTGATACCAATAACTTTGTGCTCCATTTTCCATGAGATTATCCACATGCTATCATACATTTAAACCAAAGACAGCACCTTATAAATGTTGTACTTTATGGAAAGTGCTACAGTGAAAAACTAAGCTAGGAGAATCTGGAAATAGCTAAATCACTAAATATTTGACCTTATAGACAGAACTCTTTTTGAAGGCTATAGTCCTGTCATGCATAATCTATTAAATAACTTCAAATTTGTTCTAGACATCAGAAATGATTAACACTTGTGTTATGATAATATTATAGGCCTAATAATAATATAGGCCTACAGATCAACCTACTATTTTGATCATGTCAAACCTGCATCCATCCTGCCTTTATCTTTCGATTTGTCAAAATAACACATTCTTTCAAGTCAACCAAATATTTCAAAAGCAGCAACACAAAATCACATGTGAGGCTTTTGTCTTATCTATGCTAGTCTAGCCAATAAAAACCTCTTACGAAATTCACAACAAAGGAAATGACGTCATCCTCACAAGGAACTCTAACTGGCGCGGGAGTTCAACCGGCTGAAATAGAGGTCTTCAGCCTTCATGTTAAGGCAGGCTTATTAATTGAAATATTTTCTTCATCGTTAAAAGAACAAAACTAGGTACTTGTATCAAAATGGCTGTTGCAAATTATGTTGATTTACCGCCGAGTCTGGCTTGTTTGAAAGTAAGTATTTCTATAATCAAGTATACACAAGCCAAGCTAGCTAACTAACTTAGCCCAGTCTGTTTACCTTAACATAACGTTACATGTTACGTTAGATAACAGTGATCGAGTAGTCAAACTCTGATCTGTTTATCCGACTTATACAAGACAATATATTTTGTGTACTATGTATGACCAGCAAACATGCAAATAAAGTTTGCTCGGTAAGCCATAGTGCTCCCGCAGTTAACCTATGGTTGAATTACATTAGCAAGCTATCACTAGCGAACAATACCAGTTCTCTAACAATGTCTCTTGGCGATAAATCAGTAACCATCACTTTTCAGTCCTCTAATCAAACGTTATGTCTCGATGTTGGAGCTCTTGTAGCGAACAGAGTTCATTAACTGTCTCCTATTTTATGCAGAATATGGATACACTGCTGCGGTGCCCAATATGTTTTGACTTCTTGAGCATTTCAATGATGTCGCAATGTTCCCACAACTGTAAGTATAGTCACTAGTTTCATACCTCCTTTGTACATCAGCGATGTCTTACATCAGTATATTATTTTATTTCTAAACACGATAAACGCTACTCCATTCAGATCGCTATTAAAAAGCATGGGACATGCAATGAAAATGCCAGTCTTATTCAGCAGACTTGGTATGAAGTAATCGGTATGTAGCCTGTCATAGCTTTGACCTGAAAAAAGTAACTGAAGCTCAAACCAATATCTTGTTTTTTTTTTACAGTCTGTTCCCTCTGCATACGAAAATTTTTGTCCTACAAATTGCAGTGCCCTGTTTGTAATTTGGTAAGTATGAAATACCTTGAGTTATTTTGCACACCATTTCGTATGTGCAGGTCACTTGTGGGGTATGTCTTTCCTACGTTCGCAAAGTGAAGTGGTATACATTTGTGTGAAGGCTCTGACAGATTATATTCATCCTAAAAGTCAGACAGTACATCTTTTGGTCTTCTCGTTAGAAAGGGAATGCACCCTACCATTATATAACATTCACCATGGCTGACAACAGGAGGTCCTGGTTTCAAGTAAATGCCCCCCCCCCCCCCCCCTGAGCTGGGTTCACTGTCTCCTGTGGGCTTGATCTAGGGAATTGGGCTTCCTAAAACACTTCCAGACAATGTATATGATTAGTGGTGCTGAGTTGTGGCTTTCATATCACTAGATAACCTGCTAGTATATGTAGTCCTGTTGTGACTGTACAAACTGTATTGACCTGACACTTCCCTTTAATCCATTTGATCAGTTCCCTTTCATCACAATTTGTATCCTGAATCACCAAGGGTATGATGTCGTTTGTTATGACAGTCATTACATTCAGCTAATTATTCTCACCCAGGTGCCAAGGGGTGGGGTGGCAAAATTGCGAATTGAATAGGTTTAAGAACTCCTTTGTGCCTCTGTGTCTGCTGGTGTTGTTGTGCCCATATCTGTTGATGTTGTTGTAGTTGTGCCCATATGTTTGCCCATGAATGTGTGGTGAACCTCACACTGCCAAGACTTGTTTACTTTGTTAATTCACGTCAATGCCAAATTTGACAGATTGTTAAATGCTTCTCACAGCAAATTCATGCATGCGATTAATTTAGATTGGTTAATAACAAATTATGTAATTAAGTGGATCATTTTTTTAAATCGCTTGACAGCCCTAGTATTAATATATCTAACACGCTACAAAATTATTGAACCGCATGAATACTGCATATCTGGTTTGAAAAATATATCAGTGTACCGTCTGGAACTTCTGAGTCTGAATGGAGTCAATACTCCGTTTCAAGTCCGAGTCTGAGTCATCAGTGCTCATGCCCAAGTCTGAGTCACAGGTCCTGAAAATAATGACATGAGTCGGACTTTACTACTACAACACTGGGGGCTACTGAAACTAACATATGGGTTGGCATTTCACATCTGAATGTCAAATCTGTCTTATTAGCCTATATGTTGTGTATAAAACTTGAATGCTAATTTAGAATGCAGTCTAATTATTACAGAGAGGTAGACGATAAATGGCCTTCTCGTCTCAGACCTCCTCTCTCTGTCCTGCTTGCTGGTTACCTGGTTTGTGTTGTAATTGGAAAACTCGAAAGGGGAATTAATCAAGGTAGATGCAAGAAATCTGAAAGCTCTGGTATATTATTTATGATTGGTCTCTTCGAATTATTCACTTATCTCTGGATGTAAAATATTACCTGTACTTCATGGACGTCTTTGCTGTTTCCTGAAAATGATTAATTATCACAATATGTTAAATAATGTGAAGACCACAACTATCTTATTGAATAGACTATTTGTTCTGTTTCTACGAGGAGGGCATGGTCTATTGGAAGACCTCAGCGGCAAAGCCTTCTCTGTGTTTGTTTGCTGTAACGTAACGTAAATGCTAGCAACATTAGAAGGATAAGTAGGTTAATTAACTTCACTGTTCTGTTCACCCAAAACACTTTTCTGATGTTGACAAAATGTTAGTAGTCTTTCTTTAATTTCACTTTTTTAATTCTTTAGTTTCACGTCTATGGTTGCTAGGCAAGACAAGTTGACAGTTTTTGATTGCATCAAATTAGAATAATTTAGTGTCAAGCATTGTGTTGTGTAAATGGAACTGCCTTTAACAGAAGATGGATGTAGGTTGTTTGCCAAAATATTGGCTTTCAGTCTCTTACGATCTGTTTGTAAATAATTTAAATTGTAAATAAGTTATTTTCGACCTGGCTCTCCCTGGTTATGTCCGTCCATGCCTGCATCACTGTAACTCAGACCAATCTAACACTAGAGAATGTTGCTCCCCTTGCAAATCTCAAATCCCCCCCTCAGTCATTGCACCCTGTGGCCCACCCTGGTCTCACCTCCCTTCACCTGGGGGACACGGAGCTTTTTTTTGGGTCAAATTGATACAATTGGAGTCATTGGTACATGTTCTTCATTTCAGCCAATGACGGAACAGGATCTTAGGAACAACAGAATTCTTGATGACCTGGTGAAGAGCTTCCAAGATGCAAGGTACCATGTTCCTACAACTTACTTACAACTTTTTTTTTTTTTAAGCTGCTCAGATGCAACTTGTGTCGTGAGGACAAGTACAAATGAGTGTCGATTTGAGTTTGATCTTAATCATCACATCCTAGAGAATAGTATTGCATGAGTCTTCTATCCTGACCCAACCCCAACCCCCTGCTTGTCTTCCAAATGACAGTGCTCTGCATATTGGACTGAACTCAGTGGGATTCTTGATTAATTCAATTCAATTCAATTTTATTTATATAGCGCCATAACAATACAATTGTCTCTAGGCGCTTTACAGAGCCCAGAGCCTGAACCCCCTTAGTGCAAGCACATTGGCAACACGGGCAAGAAAAAACTCCCTGATTTAGCTAATAAAGAGTATTTGACTTCAAACTGCTTTTAAACAAGTGTGGAAACCGCTGCTTCAGGGGCAGGTTGACAACCACTGTTTGACATGACCAGTGACCAATCGCCATTGAGCTCACATAGCGACAACCTTTCAGCAGAATCGCAGAACGTTTCAGGCACCATTTATCGCCATGGTGATATTGTCACACTCTTTTTTTTTCATATACCATATGAGGGATTTCTAAACGAAGAGCGTTCATTCCAACTGCCACACACACATTATAAACGTCAGATATGCAGCCTACTTTTGTTTGTTGTTTTCTTTTAGTTTATTTGTTTGTTTTTGTTTGGGATGTCCAACAAAGCTAACATTTACTCAATAGGGGTCAACCTAAACAATTGGTATTTAGAGCCTGTAATTATATTTGATCTAATTTGAGGGATTAGATTTTATGATTCAAATTTGATGTTTAGTGTAGCCAATATTCCCCAACATTGTAAACATTCTTCCCCTTGTATCGATCCCCATGACCCTGGGGGGTGTTCCAAGTATGTGGTTTAGTGACAAGCCTCGGTAAGTTAACTCTGATTGAATGGTTAACCCCAACTGAATAGCCATATGGCTTTGTTTTGCTAGGAGAATGAAACCATAGTGCTCTTCAATTAGGAGGTTTAACTTTAATTACCCAAGTTTGTCACTAAACCACGTAGGCTACTCTGTTTGTCACCAAATACACCCTAGAATACCCCCTTGCTCTACCAGTTGAACAACAGGAACTTTTCATTTTTAGCTATCTGTGTAATCTTAATAAAAACTAACAGATGAAAAGCACAAGGTGATGTTCAATGGCAACTGCACTTGAAAGCTAGAAGTGGAAAGCTTGTTAATTTCTGCCAGGATATTCCCTGTATGTACTATGCCTTTTTTCGAAAGCGAGAACAGTTAATGAAGAATGCCATCACCACATAGATCAGGGCATAGTCTCCACTTCCTTCGGGCATTGCAACCTAGATTTTGTTGAAACTTGTTGTGACTAACCTTGACGTAGTTTTTTTTTTTTTGGTCCAGTGTGTGTAATCCGCCCTCAAATAGGGGATTTCCCTTAACAATCAAATGGGGATTTCAGTTTAATAAACTGGCTATCTT
This sequence comes from Clupea harengus, assembly GCF_900700415.2. Taxonomy (NCBI): domain Eukaryota; kingdom Metazoa; phylum Chordata; class Actinopteri; order Clupeiformes; family Clupeidae; genus Clupea; species Clupea harengus. The sequence continues at coordinate 28,388,611 of NC_045156.1, forward strand.
TTTTGTTGCTGCTTTACAAAGAAAGTTTGCTTGCCAGATTGAAAGAAAAAAACTTGCATTTTGTTTAGTAATCACATTATGTTAAAATTGCCATTAGGGGTACATTCATTTCTTCAGAGCAGTTGTCACACGAGCCCTTCCTGTACCAGAGGTGTCAACAAAGTCGTGAGTGAGTAAAGTAATGAGTGAGTAAAGTTTGGTTTGTGATTGCATGCAGAGTCAGGCTTTGTGTTGAGCTGCATCACAATCTTGCTATTAATGAGCTACCAGCTATGAAGTCAGTGGCTACCATGGGAAGCTGTGATCTTCTCTGCCCCTGAGTCTCGTATGGCCATTGGGGTGGGTAGGGGCTGGCTTATAGAGCTCCCACAGTCCCTATTGTTTAATTTCCTGTTGTCTGCCAGTGGAAATTGGAAACAAGAGCCACGGTGGCAAGGGTGACCCTCCCTCGCAGCAGGTACAGGAGATGGGGAAATGTGGGCCTCCAGTAATGTCTGGTTCTGTCCAGCTCTACCTCCGACCTGGTCTCCTCTGTTTGGGTTTAGATTATTCCTCAGCGAGTTTGTTTGAAATGAAAGCTCGCCCTGTACATTTGTTTAGATTTACTATTGAGGCATGGCAGTTTTGTGTTTTCTGGAAGGAACTGAGGAAAGAAATTGAAGTTGGCTAAAATACTTGATAGACAGTACCTTTCCTTCTCATCCAGTTGATGGTATTGAATTGAATTGGTAAGTGTTCAAATGTATTCTCCGTTAGCTACAAGGTTGAAGACTATTTCAAAAATCATTCCTTTATGTCTTCACCTTACGCCTTCTTGTGTCAGGACAGCAAGTGAGAAACCCTGTACTGGCTAGCAGATTTGCTGTAGTTGAACACGCCTTTGAGTCTCTTGATGGTGTTGGATAGCAGTTGAACACGCTTCTGACTCTTGATAGGGTGTTGGTTAGCAGTTGAACACGCCTTTGAGTCTCTTGATGGTGTTGGTTAGCAGTTGAACACGCCTTTGACTCTTGATGGGTGTTGGTTAGCAGTTGAACACGCTTCTGACTCTTGATAGGGTGTTGGTTAGCAGTTGAACACGCCTTTGACTCTCTTGATGGGTGTTGGTTAGCAGTTGAACACGCCTTTGACTCTCTTGATGGGTGTTGGTTAGCAGTTGCTGAAATCTTTGTAATGGTGCATCACCTTGATGGTGCCGACAGCCCATGAGTCCCTTGAGTGTTGGGTGAGCTGAAAGCAATTAGTTCTCTCTGCTATTAGGCCACCATATTGACGTTCTCCTGCTGCTCGACTAATCAATGAGCCCCTAAATGCCGACTAAGAGTTGGGGCCATATTACTGCAAGGGCGTCTTGGGTCTCCAAGAAGGTCATATGGGTTTTGGCCTCACTATATTGGCAGATACCACCCCAACACAGCTGGATACCCAGTATTGTTTGGCCCAGGGCCCTGGGGTTGTTACCCAGGACATGGAGATATGGAATGTGGACATGAGGCTTTACTATAACTTGAGCTTCCAACACTCTTACAGTTTGGATGGCTTGTTCAGGATCCCTAATGAGATGACTTAATTGTGAAGCTCATCAACTTCGTGGGTGGTTGACATAAACAAGTGCACTACTTGAGGAAGGGATCAGAAGGGAAGGACTGTGACACTGTCCTAATTTGAGTTTCATCTGAAATGAATGTTCTGGCAGTATCTTATCAGACATCCGTAATGGCGATGCTAATGTGGGCAGGAGAGCTTTATTGGCCTGTCATGTCAGTTGGTTTGGTGCGTGTGTGGGTGTACAGCTGGTTTCACATCTAGGCTTTCCTGTCCCAGGTCTCATCCTGTGTTATTGGAATGTGCAAGATGAGTTGCGTAGCGAAATAGCTCAGGGAAAACTCCGGTCCTGGGCACCATCTCTACCCCAACCCACCACCCCACCCTTCTACAAAAATACAAATTACTTTGAATCCCTTCAAGCTCTCAAAGCCTTGTCTAATAAATCAGCCAGGAAATCAGATTGATCTGTCACGTAGGCTTAGATCATCCACTGTTCCTCTCCTCCTGCTTCTGCGGCAGGGCCTGACAGCGTGCCAGAGTGCGGCCCGGGCCTTGTGGCTGCGCCACTAAATCTGCTCCTTCTGGGGACTTATAGCGTCTCCCTTTACCCCCCTACTACCCGTCCCCGCAACCCTCACCCCCCCCCCCCCACGCCAATCTGCAGACTGCCGGAAGGCAGGGCCCGTCTAGTAGTTGTGCTCCGGACATTTGTCAAAATGCATACATTGTGTGCCTGTCCAGTCTGCTTCATCTCCACAGTTAATTCAAATGATTGCTGAAACACAGAGAAAGATTGGGACGGAGAGAGAGAGAGAGAGAGAGAGAGAGAGAGAGAGAGAGAGAGAGAGAGAGAGAGAGAGAGAGAGAGAGAGAGAGAGAGAGAGAGAGAGAGAGAGAGAGAGGAGAGAGAGAGAGAGAGAGAGAGAGAGAGAGAGAGAGAGAGAGAGAGAGAGAGAGAGAGAGAGAGAGATTAAGACAGATGTGCAGGCCTAATTAGTTGTGACTGCTGTTGCATTTCCTGTCCCTCCTAATGTGTCTAGGTGGGAACGCCCCTGAGCATTGGTGACTTTGAAGGGACTCACAGACCTGAGATCCGCCTCATCCCTAATTCAGATGACTGCCGACATCTGGCAACAAAAGTGCTCCCGCAGTCCCCCACAAAGCCAGCCAGCAAGCTGAGAATACCCAAATCAAGGCCTTGACGTGACCTTCTGCCGTAAATGTCAGGCCTCTTTTCTGTGAGGTTTTTGGCCGTGTGTTGGTGTGAGAGAGTGCTTTGGCACCACAGGGCTGGATTTGGGCTGAGAGCTGCATCCGTTTACACTAGTCTATCAAGCATGCACTCTCATCTGACATTCTCTCTGGCTGCGCTTGTAAAGTTTGCTGCAGCACAGGCAGCCATTTGTCCGGAGTGGGAGGCGATGACGGAGGAGGAGAGAGGCTGAGGGCTATATTTTGTTCTCCCTCTTCATTATCCCCGACACCTCGGCCTGTGTCTTTTATTGACTTCCATAATCCATATCGACATTTTGATAAAGTCTTTGCTGATTGGGAAGCTGGAGAAGAAATAGCCAAAAGAAGTGAAAGGTGAGAATGGAGAATGGAGAGGTCATTTGTTTCTTGGATGTTCAAAGATTGATTGTAGAATAAAGGTTGACCCCAGCCCTTTTTGTGCTGTGCTTCTGTTTTGAGCTGTGTGTTTCCTGTGGTGTTCTGGGAGCGGAGAGAGCCTGTATGTATGCATACAGATAATGTCATATTTCCTCTGCCTTGTAGATGAAAGGGCTAAATCTGCACTTTGCAACTTCTTCTGGAGTTCTGGCGCTCTGAGATGCTTATCTGCTATGAATGTTTTGGTTTAATGTCCTTGTGTTTATTTTTGAAGTGGAGGCCATTCATACCTCTCTGTAAAATGATGTTGGGAAACTTGCGCAGGAAGGAGCACTTCCAGAAATGTCTCAGATGGCAGATAAAGTGTTTTCAGATACTTCCATTTACTGTGTCAAGGGTTTGTGAATATTGTGCTGAATTTCTGTTTGATTTGTAGGATTTATTGTTTTTGCAGGTGTCCTGCCACTACTTTGTAGTTCTTGGATACTGAAACAAGTAGTGTGTATAGTGCTCAAGTGGGTATAGTGCTCTTTCTGTAAGTAGCATCCCTATTCAGGTCAGTTGTAGAGACTTGAGTTATGTATTACGTTATGTTTTTTTTGATTTACAACTGTATTTTAAGGTTTGTGTGTGTGTGTGTGTTTTTAAGTCTGCCACACTAGTCTGCAACTATGGTTGTAAAAATCTCATCCACAAAACCAGTTTTGTTTCTCTAACCTCAAGCAATTTAGGATGAAAGCCTCTTCCAGATTATTATTGTGAATTAAATTATATGAACCTGTAACCTGTGCATAGCCTTGTGTTGCGTAAGATGACCTTCCCTTAGGCAGCAGCATAGGCAGAAAAAAAAAAACACACACACACACAGTTCCTAAAGAACATGATTTGTGTGCAGTGGAAAAACTGGACTAGTATAATGTGAATAAGTCGGTATCGATTGTTTGGGGATAATTCCCCCCCTGTTTGGAAATAATAGGGTGTGGTTTGAGTAGACTGGTGGTGATGACAGTGGCAGCAACATAGGGGCAACATAGGGGCAAAGCAATTATGACCCTGTGCTGTGTGATTGTCAGTGGACTTGCCATCAGTTCAGCACTGTTTAGAACCCAACAGGTGGATTGGTCAGAATGTTTGCATGTTACTAGGATACGCTAAGCTCATATTGATAAGTGTTGCCTTAAGTCAAGTTCAGCTCAAATAAATGCTGTGTCCCCATTCTAATGCTCAACCGCAGCAAACAACAGAAAATCTATTGCCCCTGCTGTTCCTCCTGCGTCTGTTGCTGCTCCTGCCGGAGCTGTACATTTAGTCATTTAGCAGACGCTTTTGTCCAAAGCGACGTACAAGGGAGAGAATATTCAAGCTACGAGCAATAGAACCTGGTGTAACAATAAATAAATACTACTTTACATAAGAAATATAACAAAATGAAATAAAAAAGAAAGAAAGAAGTGCAGAAATGTAACTGCTGTAATTGCAAGTTACGCACTAGTCGACGTGCCAGTTAGGACAGGAAGTGCTCTCTGAAGAGTTGGGTCTTCAAGAGCTTCTTAAAGGTAGAGAGGGACGCCCCTGCTCTGGTAGTGCTGGGTAGTTCATTCCACCAACGTGGAACTACAAATGAGAATAGTCTGGACTGCCGTACTTGCACAGACGGCACTGCCAAACGACGCTCACTAGAAGAGCGCAGCATCCTGGGTGTAACATTTGCCCTTACAAGAGCATTTAGGTAGGTGGGAGCAGAACCATCAAGCACTCTGTAGGCAAGCATAAGTGACTTGAACTTAATGCGAGCAGCTACAGGCAGCCAGTGGAGGTCAATAAGAAGCGGGGGTGACGTGTGCCCTCTTCGGTTGGTTGAACACCAGACGCGCCGCCGCGTTCTGGATCATTTGTAGTGGTTTCACCACGCAAGCCGGCAGGCCCGTTAGGAGGGCGTTGCAGTAATCAAGGCGGGAATTCACCAAGGTTTGCACCAGCAGCTGGGTGGCATACTGGGTTAGGTACGGCCTGATTTTGCGGATGTTGAATAGCGCAAAGCGGCAGGACCTAGAGACAGAGGCAATGTGGTCCGTGAAAGTCAGTTGGTCATCAATAATGACCCCGAGGTTTCTTGCTGTTTTGGATGGAACAAGAGACAAGGAGTCAATATTGATGCTGATGTTGTGGTGGATGGCCTGTTTGGCTGGAAAGACCATCAGTTCCGTTTTGGCCAGGTTCAGCTGAAGGTGGTGGTTTTTCATCCATGTGGATATATCAGCAAGACAGTCCGAGATCCGCGCCGAGACAGTGGTGTCCTCAGGAGGGAAAGACAGAAACAGTTGAGTATCATCGGCATAGCAATGATAGGAAAAACCATGCGAGCGGATGATAGGGCCCAGCGAAGTGGTGTAAATGGCAAAGAGAAGTGGTCCCATCACCGAGCCTTGGGGCACCCCTGTGGTAAGGTGGTGAGGTACAGACAGCTGACCTTGCCATGACACCTTGAACGAGCGCCCAGTGAGGTACGATTCAAACCAGGAGTGTGCCTTGCCAGAAATGCCCATACTTGACAGTATGGACAGAAGGATGCGGTGGTTGACTGTATCAAACGCAGCTGATAAATCAAGCAGGACGAGAGCTGAGGATTGAGCTGCTGCTCTAGCTGTTTTCAAGGCCTCTGTCACAGACAACAGGGCTGTTTCGGTGGAGTGACCACTTTTGAATCCAGACTGGTTTGGATCGAGGAGATTGTTCCTTGATAGGAACTCTGTGACCTGTTTGGAAGCTGCCCTCTCAATGGTTTTTGATAGGAGCGTGAGAAGTGAGACCGGTCGATAGTTTTCCACCTGAGTGGGATCGAGAGACGGCTTCTTCAGCAGCGGTGTTACCCGAGCCACTTTAAATGAAGAAGGGAATGTTCCAGAATTAAATGAAGCATTAATCACCTGTGTTATTGCCGGTAAGACGGCAGGCGATATGGCTTGAAGGATATTGGATGGGATGGGGTCCAGCGGGCAAGTAGTTGGACGGCTACCTGTTAGGATTTTGGAGACCTCACTCTCGCTGAGAGGGGTGAAAGAAGGAAATGATGAGCCATTGACGGTTGCGCCCTTAGGGGGGGGAGCTGTACAGCTGTAATGGCCAAGCGTTTATTTAGTCCTGATGGAAAAGTCAGCGGCCATCTTTCCAGGAAAAAAGAGAAACTTCCCCTCAATTGAAAATGTGTTGATTGTTTTCGAACACAGAAGAGCGTGGCACTTATGTCTGCCATCTCCAAGCCCCATTCAATGACAGTAGGCACTCATTTGCTTTCAAAGCCTTTGTGTGCAGGCTGCCACGGTGCTGTTGTGACGCCGCTTACAGTATGCGCCGATATTAATGTAACATCGCACACCAGCTGCTTGGTGCAAGCAGAGCAACAAAGGACACACACACACACACACACACACACACACACACACAAGATGTAATTTTACGCTAGGCTGCTTGCCCCTTGCACCATGCATTTATTATGTTGCTGTGAAATTGCTAACATGCCTCCATTGTTGCTGAAAATCAAGGCACAATGGTCAGAGCACAGTCTTGCTGTCTGAACTGTAATTATCTGAGTGTGAAATAGCCTTTACTCTCTGTGAAACGTTCATGCCCAGTTCAGTTCACAAAATAAAGTCCTAGTTACCAGTTAAGTTTCTTTTTCATGGTGTTTCTGATGAATATTGATCCCTCATAGGGATATCCTTCTTAATTAGCCAAATTAGGTGTGTGTCTACTGGAAATAAAAAGTAATCATTTTTCCCCTAATAGAAACAGGGGATGAACACTGCTCCTGGTGTGTGTGTGTGTGTGTGTGTGTGTGTGTGTGTGTGTGTGTGTGTGTGTGTGTGTGTGTGTGTGTGTGTGTGTGTGTGTGTGTGCATACGTGCGTGGTGCGGAGCCTAGCTGCGTGTGTGTGTTTGTGCATACGTGCGTGCGGAGCCTAGCTGCGTGTGTGTTTGTGCGTACGCAGGCTGCAGTGCGCACAGCTGTGTGCTGGACCGCTCTTTGTTCAGACCAAAGACAAATAGGAGGTTTTCAGCGTGGAAATGTGAGCACTGCACTGCACACCTCATTGGCTCCGCTTTATGACCCAGTAATGGCTCGGCCACCTCCGGGCTGCATCTGTTTTGCTTTTCACATTTCCAGCCGTGTGGTTAACTGGCTCTGGTGGTGGCTCACATCTTTACTTGCGTGTATCTTTCTCTTCCTTCTACCCCCAAGGAAAGGCCATTATTGAACATGTGCACTTTTGTGTGTCAGGAGGCTCGTGTTTCTCTCTCTCAGCGGCTCTTCAACAAGCGAAAAAGAGAGTCAGTTCGTCTCGAGAGAGAGACTCTTGGAGAGAGAACTCCATCATTTTTTTCAGTGTGCCTATTTCTCATTTTGCTGGGTGTTGGCATGTTGGAAGAGTGGCTTTCACACTCGGGTGATGTACACTTGACTGCTGCGACCCCCCCCCCCCCCCCCCACATGCACACGCACAGTTCACCCACTTTCTTTCCCTCTCCCTTTCCCTTTCCTCTCTCTGCAGAAAGCGATTGTCCCAGGCACAATTCGACTCGCCCCCCATCTCCCCCAAGACCCCCTCCTCCTCCTCCTCAGCTGTCAAGCGCAAAGCTCCAGCGCCGCCACCACCACCACCACCACCACCACCACCACCACTGCAGCAGCAGCAGAGGGGCCCCAAGAAGGATGCTTCCGTTCTCTCTCACTTTTTCCAGAAACAGCCGTGCGCAGCGTCCAGCTCTGCCTCGGAGCCCCGGGGGGAGCCTGAGGCGAGGGCTCCCTGTGGCAAACGGGCGCGGACCTCCCGTCCCCGGACCGCCGCCGCCGCCGCGCTCACGGTGAAGCAGGAACCTCTGGAGGAAGAGCTGCCCCGGGCCAATCAGAGGGGACAGGCAGCGCTGCACAGCAAGAACTCCACCAGAGTCCAGGTGAAGGAGGAGGAGAAGACGGACTGTGAGCTCAGCTCCCCGTCCACCTCTTTGGACCTCGCACCTGTAGTTAAAGGTATAATTGCTCTTCTGCCACACATAGGTTATGCCATCTGCAGAAGTACAACGGTATTAAACAGTCATCCCCTTTCTCAACAGTGCTTAGTTCAAACACGTAAGAGCAAGTTATCAAACCATGTGGGCGTGTGATATTTTTCATAGCATGGAGCTCCTTGGCAAAGAAGTGAACCCACAAACATAGTGCATTTGACCAGTGTAGTATGATATCTCTCCCTCCAGCTTCCCAAATTATACTGTACTTTGCACTTGTGCAAGTGTGTTGGCCTTGTGTTAAAGGATCACAGTCCTGTTTATATTTCAGAGGCAGAACTACCTACCCACAGACTTGTCATTTATACTTTAACACCAGTGCTACCCAGTGGACCTTATATTAATCCTCTACTGACAGACATAAACTGAGATGATGTGTGCCATACTATGACGAGCTGTGCTGAAATTCAGTTTCCAGTATTTTCAGTTAAGTCACTACCACCAACTTGTGTCTTGTTCCAAAGCAGGGCTAAAGCGTGATCAAGATTTTCTGTTGTTTGCTTTAGCGTGACCAAGGGTGTGTTTCTAAAATGCGTCGTTGACGCTAACCACTCCCGCAATCTTGGTCGTTACAATGGTCATTTCAGCGGTCAGCAGATTGGTGTTTGTCAACAGCGTAGTTGAAGTATCTGAAGGACCCCCACTGAGCCACAAGTGGCCTGCACAATACACAATAACATCTCTGGCATGGTTGTTTACATGGATCAGCACAAAATCACAGCAAAATACTGGTCAGAAAAGGAGTTCTGCTCGTGACCAGTAATTAAAAGCATTGTTCTTGGATATTTTCTGTTGTGGACGTTTTAATTGCGTTAGTTTGACAAGATTGACCCTCTCCCTACCTATTTTAACACCTACCAACTGAGAATTTCACTTATCATAGAATTTTAGAATAATACTCATTCATCTTGAGTGAACCGTTGAGCCAGTGACAACACTTTCGAGAAATGCATCTTCTTACCACCGAGCCACTTCTTGTGTGCGGGTAGCTGATAGGCTGTGACAGGCTTTTAATTAATGATATATTGGGACACAAAACAAAACTCTTCTTACCCTTATTATGAATTAGCCCTTAACGTCATTAACAATGTGGTTGGCGCTATGGTGGTTTGAAAAACAGAACTTATGTACTTATGTTATATAACGCATTAGTTGTATGTACTTATGTTATATTTGGCTTCTGCTGACTGAATCAAGCCTGAGTTAATCCAACTATCCCATGTGGTGATTCTCCCCATGTGTCCCCTTCAGGCTACCTTGGCAGTTTGATCAGATGGCCAAGTCATGCCAAAATTCCTAGGCTTACGACGTAAGGGTTGTTTATGCCACTAAGTAAAATCCTTTAAGTGATGAACGGATAAATAACTCACTTTACCTGGCATTGGAGTCAATTATGTGAGTTTATTCAATTAGCTAATTTATGAAATTCATTTTTAATATCTTTAGGAAAAAAATGTAATAGTTTCATTACGTTTCTCACCTTATATAATGGTACCCGGTTCAGTTCAACTTATTCAAAAGAAGTGATGCCAAGTGAAAGTATCAGGTATTCGGAGACAAACACCCCTGTGCTAAAGCAGTTCAGTTGACAAACGAGCAGCATAAAATGGTCATTGTCATGTGGACACTTTTTTTCCCCCTCCCTTTTCTCAGTTTTATGCCCTCCGTATTTTAACAGTAATCGTTGATAATCAGCACCCTCTCCAGAGCTGTCCTGTTTAATGGAAATATAAATGACCCATGCTGCTCAGCACAGCTTGGCTCTGAAACTCTGTGGAAAACAGCAGGACTGGTATGGCTATTACCCTACAGGCTTCTGATTCGTGCTGCAGTAACAGCAGCAACCCTCGCCTGGCGAGCTCTCGGTGGTAGATGGGAAGAGCTGTAATTTTGGCTCCTCTTCGCCGAATAGGCTATTAAATCGTTTTAAATAATAGTTCTGACATTATATCATTTCCAGTTTTCTTTTATTGTTAATTTGTGCCAAAAGTCAGCGGGAATGCTGTTGGTTCTGACATCTTAATTGTAAGTGCTCTTCATGGAGTTGAGGGAGGACACATCTCAACTAAACAGGAAACTTGGCCCTCGTGCCTGTGGGATGCTTAATATTGGTAGCACAGTGTGTATTGTGCCATCCGTATCTAACAAACCATGTGTGTGTGGAAATTTTGGAGCAAATTTGCCCGGGCATTTCTGTGTATTATCATTGAAAATCTCTCATCCTCATGGGAACACGTCCTGAAGTGTCTTGACCCCCCCCCCCCCTGAGCTACAACTGGCCTGCAGAATACACAATCAAATCTCTGCCATGGTTGTTTACTGAATGGCTTCTGCAGAGCTCGGCAGTTGCCTTGCAATTTTCCTCCTCATTTTCCTTCCCATACTGAGCTGAGGATCATCACAAAATCACAGCAAAATAGAAGTTCAGAGTTCTGCTCGTCCGTTATCTATCCCTCTTCATCAGAGACGCCACCGTGTTGTTAACTCTCCTAGCTGTTTGAACATCAGTGGTGGTGATTCGATATGTGTATGTTGAATGTTTAGTTAAACAACCTCTTGGAAATGAGTTTTCTCCTTGTTGGTTTGAACTTTCTTTTGTTATTTGAATTTGTGCCTTTGCGGTGTTGAAATGATGCTGTTGTCTTATTGTTGTGTGTTATATTTGTGTTATTATTGTGTGTATTGTGTGTTATATCTGTGTTATTATTGTGTGTTATGTGTTATAATCTGTGTTATTATTGTGTGTAATATCTGTGTTATTATTGTGTGTTTTATGTGTTATAATCTGTGTTATTATTGTGTGTAATATCTGTGTTATTATTGTGTGTTATAATCTGTGTTAAATATTGTGTGTATTGTGTGTTATATCTGTGTTATTATTGTGTGTTACTCCAGTGGAGTGTCCGGTGTGTGAGGTTCCGATCGCTCAGCAGCACATCAACAAACACCTCGACACCTGCCTGAGGAGCGGGGAGAAGAAGGAGGCCCTGCGAAGGTGTTTGAGCTCTCTTTCTTTTCCTCTCATTCTTTTTTACACACACACACACACTCACACTCACACACTCACTCACACACTCACTCACTCACTCACACACACACACACACACACACACACACACACACACACACACACACACACACACACACACACAGTGCACAGAAGTCAGACTGCATTGCGTCACATGGTGTGTTGGTTCCATTAAACCTTGTAGCAGTGAAAGTGATGCCAACTTTCCAAGGCCTGGACAAGAATGTCATCTCCATCTTTCAGAATGAGCTGGCATTATCTTCCTCGTCCTCCCTATCCATCCAGGGTGGCGTTCCCATTAACTGGGAGGTCTTGTTGCCCTGCCTCTGCTGGTCCAAACTTGGCAAATTATCCATGAAGATAGACATTTTGCTGATCAAAGGCTGTGAATTGCTGTATGCCTTTGATCCCTGATTGATTGCCACTGATTTGATCACTTGGCAGACCTTGATGACAGGCTGTGACTGATGACTCCAGTCATAACCTTTAGAAGAGCTTTGCATTAAGAATACGGAGATTGATTGATGGATGGATTTGGCATTTATGCTTCTTTTTCGCTCCAAGGTCCTCACGCCTGGGCCAGCTCATTCCCCTGCTCTTTCCTCGGGTGCCGTCCCCTCATGAGATGGCTTCTGCAGGATAGATTTGGCCTTGTGTCTCGTCCACTGTCCCCATCTCTTCCTTGTGTCTCACCTGCTGTCCCCATCTCTTCCTTGTGTCTCACCCACTGTCCCCATCTCTTCCTTGTGTCTCGTCCACTGTCCTCATGTCTCGTCCACTGACCTCATCTCTTCCTTGTGTCTCGTCCACTGTCCTCATCTCTTCCTTGTGTCTCACCCACTGTCCTCATCTCTTCCTTGTGTCTCACCCACTGTCCTCATGTCTCACCCACTGTCCTCACCCACTGTCCTCATCTCTTCCTTGTGTCTCACCCTCTGTCCTCATCTCTTCCTTGTGTCTCGTCCACTGTCCTCATCTCTTCCTTGTGTCTCACCCACTGTCCTTGTGTCTCGTCCACTGTCCCCATCTCTTCCTTGTGTCTCACCCACTGTCCTTGTGTCTCGTCCACTGTCCTCATCTCCTCCTTGGGTCTCGTCCACTGTCCTCATCTGTTCCTTGTGTCTCGTCCACTCTCCTCATCTCCTCCTTGTGTCTCGTCCACTCTCCTTGGGTCTCGTCCACTGTCCTCATCTGTTCCTTGTGTCTCGTCCACTCTCCTCATCTCTTCCTTGTGTCTCACCCACTGTCCCCATCTCTTCCTTGTGTCTCACCCACTGTCCTCATCTCTTCCTTGTGTCTCACCCACTGTCCCCATCTCTTCCTTGTGTCTCGTTCACTGTCCTTGTGTCTCGTCCACTCTCCTTGTGTCTCACCCACTGTCCTCATGTCTCGTCCCACTGTCCCCATCTCTTCCTTGTGTCTCGTTCACTGTCCTTGTGTCTCACCCACTGTCCTCATGTCTCGTCCCACTGTCCCCATCTCTTCCTTGTGTTTCACCCACTGTCCTCATATCTTCCTCATGTCTCACACACTCTCCTTATGTGTCACCCACTGTCCTCATATCTTCCTTGTGTCTCGTCCACTGTCCTCATGTCTCGTCCACTGTCCTCATCTCTTCCTTGTGTCTCGTCCACTCTCCTTGTGTCTCGTCCACTGTCCTCATCTCTTCCTTATGTCTCACCCACTGTCCTCATCTCTTCCTTGTGGAGGCCTTTTTTCAGCCCTGCGTGATTCCCTTCAGAGTGCCCGGCTCAACCAAAAATCTTCAGCGGTCACAAAAGTCCAGACAAAAGTCGCCGAGCCTAAAATGGCTCGTTTATTGGCAGGACAGTTAGTGATGCCAAGAAGCGTTCCCTCACGCTTCCCCACTCCTCCCCACCTTGCCCCAAATACACGTGGGCATACTCATCGTGTTGGCAATAAACCAGCCTTGCCCTTCTGTCGGGAGGTTAGGAAAACGTACGCCCTCTTCATATCGGGACCTCCACATTGCCTCTGGTTCCATATCTCTGAGACTATGCTATGGTCTAAATCCTTAGAAATGTTCCCAATCTCTTAGACAAAATACACACACACACATGTATGTGCATTTAGACTAAACAACACGCTTAAGCATTCTCATACACAGAGCAGCCTCTCAGACATGAACATAAATAACGCGCCTCACCCAAACATACACACTAACCCCCCCCCCCCCGGTTCTAAGACTGTTGCAGTGAGCCTGTGCTGGGGTAGGTCACTCTCTTCTAACCCTTGTTGCACTGTGTGTGTGTGTCTGTGTCTCTGTCTCTGTGTCTGTGTCTGTGTCTGTGTGTGTGTGTGTGTGTCTGTCTGTGTCTGTGTCTGTGTCTGTGTCTGTGTCTGTGTGTGTGTGTGTGTGTGTGTGTGTGTGTGTGTGTGTGTGTGTCTGTGTGTCTGTGTGTCTGTGTGTCTGTGTCTGTGTCTGTGTCTGTGTCTGTGTCTGTGTGTGTGTCTGTGTGTCTGTGTGTCTGTGTGTCTGTGTGTCTGTGTCTGTCTCTGTCTCTGTCTCTGTCTCTGTCTCTGTGTGTGTGTGTGTGTGTCTGTCTGTCCGCAGCTCTGGGAAGCGGAAGCCCATGGCCAAAGTGGTGTATACGTTGATGTCTCTGATGGAGCTGAAGAGGAGGCTGCGTGAGTGCCACCTGCCCACGCAGGGCACGAGGGACCAGATGGTCAAGCGCCACCGGCAGTTCCTGCTCATCTACAACGCGGAGTGTGACTCCCAGCAGCCTCGGCCTGGTGAGCGTCAGCCTCATTCAGTACCTCTCTCTACTAGTGTTGACGTTTACCTTTTGTCTTTTATGTAGGGGGACACGCATTTGGAGACGCAATGACTGGAGCAGTATCTGTTGAAAAAGTCATTGACCACACACTGCATTACTTTAATACCAGTGTTTGGGCTCTGCTTTTTCTAGGGCAGTGGTTCCCAAACTTTTTACAGTCCCGTTTGTACAGTACCCCTTCAGACCTTCAATCTCCAGCTAGCTATGTTTCCGTCTGAAAGTTGCAATTCTGTTTCAAAGGGTAATTCCGTCCGTTTTCCGTTATCGCGGAAATTTTCTCCCCGCGTACCCCCTGAACCACTTCGCGTACCCCAGTTTGGGAACCGATGTTCTAGGGTATAGCCTCTTGTGAAACAGTGGAGCTGAATCTCTCACAGGGGCTCCAAAGGGTACAGGTTGGATACAGGTTTTTGGGGTTTTACCAACTGAGTGTCCCTGATGGAGATGAGTTGCTTAAATTAATGTCCAGAGTTGAGTAGGCTAATAAGGTTCGCAAATACTTGGGTTGAGATGGAAAACCGGCAGCCTTGCTGGTGTTTGCAGATAAGATTGCCCTGCCCCCATCCGTATCACAGTCGTTAAATATCAGCAGTAGTAAATGTCAGCCGCATGGGCAATCTCACTCTGAGGCAACTCATCATGTGGTGAAATAACAGCACGCTGGGAGAAGTTTGTGGCCTAGAGGATGGAAGGGAAATATGTGCTTGTGCATGTAGACCTCATTTATTAATAGGCTTTAGTGTTTGAGGTTGGTGAAGCATGGGTGGCTGAGAGATGTTATAATGAGGGAGGCTACAAAGGTGCCGTTTTAGCCTGTCCAGCGCAGCGGCCTGCTGGGGTAATTTACTCCCGGCCCTGTGGTGCTTCACTGGAGGTCCGGCCCAGCCTGACGGCTGCAGTTGTGAATAACTCTGTCGGCTGTGTCACGCCCCTGCAAAGCACCCTCTGAGTTACGGCTCCCTCCCGCCGCTCGGCACAGAATACATTTGGAGTTTCCATGGATATGTCAAGAGATTCACAGAATCGGTCAAGTGTGTGCGTGTGTGTGTCTGTGTGTGTGTGTGTGTGTGTGTGTGCGTGTGTGTGTGCGTGTGTGTGTCTGTGTGTGCGTGTGTGTGTGTGTCTTTGTGTGTGTGTCTTTGTGTGTTTGTGTGTGTGTGGATGTGTGGGTGTGTGTGTCTGTGTGTCTGTGTGTCTGTGTTTGTGTGTGTGTGGATGTGTGGGTGGGTGCCCCATCTCTTGCTTTGACAGGCTAGTTTAGTTCAGGCTATGTTGGTTGGTTGGTTGGTTTGGGTTTTTCAGTGAAAATGTTCAGAGCACGCCTCAGTACAGGCCAACTCTCCATGGGCGCTCTCTCTCTCTCTCTCTCTCTCTCTCTCTCTCTCTCTCTCTCTCTCTCTCTCTCTCTCTCTCTCTCTTTCTTCTCTTTCCATTTGATTTCCCTCACAGGTCTAGGGTCATGCCCCCCCCCTCCCCCTTACTGGCCATCTCGCCTTTCAGGGCCATGAGTAGGATCCTGTGCTCTCATTGGCTCCTGTGCTCCCTCGGAGGGCCGGGGGGGGGCGTGGGGAAGGATGTTACACTTATGCTGTCAAAATGTTATCAGAGCGGCATCTCTCGGCTGCTCGTGAAAACTCATACTTTCCAATATGTATGGTAATACAGGGGGCGGGTGGCACGAGACCAGAGTTTAGGAAGCTCAATAGCTTGCACACACTTCGCTCAAGGGAAAACGCGTGAACACATGGCTTTAATGATAGTTGTCTATTTATTAATGAATTCATTCAGAAAGCTGTCTGTTGCAGTCGTCCGAGAGAAAAATATGCAGGCCTTTATAGATAAGGCATTTTAAAACAATAGGTTTCGGGGCGCTTTATGTTCAGCACGTTTCCCTGTATGTCTGGATGTCATGTATACAGTAGCGCTGAATGATGCTGGAATGAAAGTCAAATTACAGCATTTTAGGTTTCTGTGATAATGAATGTAATGTTTGTCACAAGAGCTGTGAAAACTTTGCTAAACTATTTGCAAATCTGATGGTGAACCAAATGCCGAATGGGGCCCATTTACTTTTGAAATCCTCTAAGCTTGATGGGTTCTTTTCAAGATTTCACCAGACTGTTTCTTCAAGATTAGAATCTTGGCTGGACTTTTTGTCTGACGTATAGCTTCAGGATGACTGATGGTGGTCCCAACCTAAATTGAGCACTGCCGCCATTAAGGTGGAACTAATGTGTATGCAGAGTGATTTCAACTCTCAAAACAACTCTCAACTGCTGTTTCTCAAATGGTTCCTTATTTCTTCATGGGTTTTAGGTGTATATTCTGTTAATCACATTTCGGCATACTAATAGTATACATTCTTTTCTATGTACACACATCCTTCCTTGGGGTGCCTCCCTGCCGGGTACCCTGTTGATTTTACAGAATGTTTATGCACAACACTGGACTTTATTATCTTTAATTTCTGTTTATTTTCTTACCTCATCGACTGGGGGCTTTGGGAGTCCAAAGTCATTGTTTGATTGTAATATTCATGAAGGGAACGTTTGAGGAAGATCTGTGAGGTTTTTCTTCTGTGCAGCTGAAGACATTGCAAAGGAGGTGGAGACGAATGAGAAGATGAGGACGCAGTTGGAGAAGAAGACTAAAACTGTACGTACAAAAAGAACCACCTCCCTGGCACATCCTGGAGCCTGATGGTAGTGCAGTCTAATAAGGCAACAAGTCCTCTCTATCTGATCCTGATCCTAGGCAGTCTAATAAGGCAACAAGTCCTTTCTCTCTCTGATCCTGATGGTAGGCAGTCTAATAAGGCCACAAGTCCTCTCTATCTGATCCTGATCCTGCAGTCTAATAAGGCCACATGTCCTCTCTCTCTGATCCTGAGCCTGATGGTAGGCAGTCTAATAAGGCCACATGTCCTTTCTCTCTCTGATCCTGATCCTGCAGTCTAATAAGGCCACATGTCCTGATGGTAGGCAGTCTAATAAGGCCTCATGTCCTCTCTCTCTGATCCTGATGGTAGGCAGTCTAATAAGGCCACATGTCTTTTCTCTCTCTGATCCTGATCCTCTGCAGACAATGGTGTTCAGAAAGGATCAAACAGAAGAGGAGATTGAGGCGGTGCACTCAAACTACCGTAAGTGATGGAAACAGTTTGTTACCAGCCATGTTTCAGTGTGTACATGTGCATCTGAGGCACTTGTCTGAATTCCTGTCAAAAATGCCACACCGCCACATTCAGCCACAGAATAACTTCCACATATGGTGTAATCATTAATGGAGTTTCATCGTTTTTCAATACATTTCATTTATTAGAAATTGGGTTTTACCTTGAGAACACACTGTGTAACAATTTGCTGCTTTTTGAGGTATGTTTTTTTTTTTTTGTTTTTTTTTATAGGTAACTAGTTTTGGTATCATCTTAAAATTCATTTTGATGAAGGAAGAAAATAAACACACTCTTCTTTCTCACTAGCTGCCAACTGTGTACTTCTGGGGTCTAGTCAAAGGGTCAAACCGGTGTGAATGTAGAAAAGCTTTCACAACGATTCCACCTACATTGCCAAAAGATGCCAGTTAGCATGCTAACAGGCCTTTATGAGTGCCAGTTGTGCTGCTGTTTTTACATGCCGTATAGGTAGTTCATCCGCCTGGTTTAGACTCCAAAACTCCTTACCACCGCTTTAGAACAGTGTATGTGATTTATTTTTTCTTCTTTTCTTTTTTTTTTTTTTTTTTTCTTTCTTCCATTTTCCCTCCAGTCACCTTTTAATCACAGCGTTCTGTGCAGTGCAGTCATTTGAGTGAGATTTGTGCACTGTGCCGGAGGGCATACCTGGTCTCGGGGGGCTGGACTGGCTGCAGGGAGTTGGTGACGCTATTTGTTTGTCATGTAGACTTAACCTGGCTGGAGATTGAAAGCCCTTCTGGAAATAGCTCGCTAGACTAAACTTTGAAAACGGAGGGGGGATATTGAAATATCGATGCTGCCCGCGTAGGGTAGTGGGGACTCTATAAATAGGCGTCTGGCTGTGATAACCTCTTGATTAATCACACTGAAGGCTGATGATGACTCAGTCCTGTGGCGGCATTCTGCTGGATGAAAAGGGGAGGGGGGGGGGGGGGGGGAGGCTCACTTTGAGGGAACTAATAATGGTAGTGTTGGTCACCTGTGATGTGCAGTCACCTTCTCAGTGTAGGGGAATAAGCCTTTTTAAATCCTTAAAGGTGCACTGCGTGACATTTGACGTAGCCGCTATTCCTGGGTTGTTGTATGTAGTGCATCGGAAGTACGCATTGGGAACAGAGGAATAGAACAGCGAATTTGACAACTCTATGAATCCAGAATAGACAGGAGCTGGTTGTCAGTTGCATCATACTGTGATGGTGAACACCAATCTCAACCGTCGTTATCATTGACACCTCAAAAAACAAACTGATTCTTATTATAATAATAATATTATTGAAATGTTAATAATAATGTTTATTTATTTATTTATTCATCACCCTTCTGGCAAACGCCTAAATGCTTGACATAATGCATACAGAGCAGTGCAATTAAAGCACTTTGAGCTGCATTCTTTTGCATGAAAGGTGCTATATAAATAAAGTTTTATTATTATTATTATTATTATTATTATTATTATTCTCAAACACAAGTGGAAAATGCAAGGAATAGGAGTGAAGGACAAAGACTAAATAACTGAAGGACAAAAGGAGTGGCTAAAGAAGACATGATGAAGAGGATGATGAAGAGGATGATGAATGAAGTGATGAAGGACGGATGGAGATAATCATCCCAGTTTGATGACTTTGGGCTGAATGAGAACGATCAGTCATTTAGCCTCGATTTTTCTGACTGTTGTCGTGGCTACTGTGTTGACTTTTAATAATATGCTGTAAAGAATTAGCCAAGCTGTTGCTAAAGCAGTACCAGCTATATACAGTATATATATACACACACACACACACACACACACACACACACACACACACACACACACACACACACACACACACACACACACACACACACACACATACATATATATATATATATATATATATATATATTATAAAATCAAAGTTCCCTGCTCCTCCATTTTCTTTTCAACTGCAGAAGGCAATATTTGCAATGATAACCCATGTTGGTCAATGAGACTGGCTTACACTAGTCCTTATTTATCTGTGTGCATGTCGTGTTGTATGGATTTGGCACATAAAAAAACCTCAACAAAAATAATTATCCAACACAAAATTGCCTTTGTCTTTAGTCATGGTGTGTTTTAGAGTGGCTACAATAAAACGCAAACTATGATGAAATATGAGGCAATTATCATGACAACATTGTGTTATTGGCACACAACGAAAACGGTATATATTGCTAATATTCATGCAAGCGTAGTAGAATAAACACATCAACACGCTGACGTTCGATTTTGACCGTTGACGTATTTGCTAGCTGCTCTGCTCAGAGAAATGCGCCGTAACCTCTGTGCGCTGAGAATGGAAGGGTCTTGATGGCATCTCGTTCAGAACACCTTGGAATTATTGAGGCGGAAAACTGAAGAGACATTCTGTTCTGACATTTAAGCCCTGGCCTGTGTCATCTGCCCCCGGCTGGGTGTGATTAGTCACTCACACAGGGCTGTTATTGAATTTGGCTCGGAAAATTCACTGTGTGATCTAATCGCACTATACCTACCGTGACCCTCAAGCCAGTGCAGCTGGGACCTCACGCTATGCCCAGAAGAATACCTCAAAGGATGGAGCCCAAGAGGTTGTGTGAGCTGCTTTTGGTGTGCATTTCAGCCCACGTATGCCTTGCATAAACTAGTGATTGATTTTAGTGAGCAAGTCCGTCAGTCACAGGCTGAAGTCTGGAAAGATGACGGTGAACAAAGGGATGTGTGTTTGTGACAACAGTAACCACTCTGAATTGCTCACTTCCTTCCCGATTGCCTTTTGTTAATGTACTTAGAGATGTACTTCTCTCCAACAGAGATAAGATGCAATACCCTGTCCTCCCCTGTTTTGGTTTACTTGCAGACTCAGAACTGCAAAATACCTAAAGAAGTTATTTGAAATAAACGAATAATATTTATTTATTTTCTAAATGCTAAAATCATTTGGCTTCTGAAAGTTAGTTCGCTTGGGCAATATCTGTAATTTCCATCCTCCATGATCCCAGCTGGAGGTGTTCAGGATCTCATCATCCCTTTCGCTGCTGGTGTTTTGCCCCCTGAAAGCCCCCAAGTGCCCCCTGATCCTACCTGAGGGATGAAATGGCTCCCCTGTGTTGCTGCTCTACCCACCACCTGCCTTTGAAGAGAATTGCCATTCTACCCCCCCCCCCCCCCCCCCACCCTCCCACACACCTCTCCCCGACTGATGACTTTCTCTTAAGGTGACATCCAGTGTGTCTACAGCTGTGACCCCCGGTAGGGGAAGGGGAGGGGGAGGGGGAGGGCCCCCCCCTGTGATCACAGAGGCTCCACGATCAAACCCATTAGGGTTGACATTTTTGCTCCTTTTTACATTTCTGTTGACATTTCTTTCCTTCTTAACATTCCCTTGGAGTAGCAGGTGCAGTAGTTCAGGGAGTTCAGCTGTCATACTCTAGGGGGCGCTACCATGCGCTGAAGGCTGTCATACTCTAGGGGGCGCTACCATGCGCTGAAGGGAGTTCAGCTGTCATACTCTAGGGGGCGCTACCATGCGCTGAAGGGA
This sequence comes from Clupea harengus, assembly GCF_900700415.2. Lineage (NCBI taxonomy): Eukaryota > Metazoa > Chordata > Actinopteri > Clupeiformes > Clupeidae > Clupea > Clupea harengus. The sequence continues at coordinate 28,409,397 of NC_045156.1, forward strand.
GTTCAGCTGTCATACTCTAGGGGGCGCTACCATGCGCTGAAGGCTGTCATACTCTAGGGGGCGCTACCATGCGCTGAAGGGAGTTCAGCTGTCATACTCTAGGGGGCGCTACCATGCGCTGAAGGGAGTTCAGCTGTCATACTCTAGGGGGCGCTACCATGCGCTGAAGGCTGTCATACTCTAGGCGGCGCTACCATGCGCTGAAGGGAGTTCAGCTGTCATACTCTAGGGGGCGCTACCATGCGCTGAAGGCTGTCATACTCTAGGCGGCGCTACCATGCGCTGAAGGGAGTTCAGCTGTCATACTCTAGGGGGCGCTACCATGCGCTGAAGGGAGTTCAGCTGTCATACTCTAGGGGGCGCTACCATGCGCTGAAGGCTGTCATACTCTAGGCGGCGCTACCATGCGCTGAAGGGAGTTCAGCTGTCATACTCTAGGGGGCGCTACCATGCGCTGAAGGCTGTCATACTCTAGGGGGCGCTACCATGCGCTGAAGGCTGTCATACTCTAGGGGGCGCTACCATGCGCTGAAGGCTGTCATACTCTAGGGGGCGCTACCATGCGCTGAAGGCTGTCTTACTCTAGGGGACGCTACCATGCGCTGAAGGCTGTCATACTCTAGGGGGCGCTACCATGCGCTGAAGGGAGTTCAGCTGTCATACTCTAGGTGGCGCTACCATGCGCTGAAGGGAGTTCAGCTGTCATACTCTAGTGGGCGCTACCATGCGCTGAAGGCTGTCATACTCTAGGGAGCGCTACCATGCGCTGAAGGCTGTCATACTCTAGGGGGCGCTACCATGCGCTGAAGGGAGTTCAGCTGTCATACTCTAGGGGGCGCTACCATGCGCTGAAGGGAGTTCAGCTGTCATACTCTAGGGGGCGCTACCATGCGCTGAAGGCTGTCATACTCTAGGGGGCGCTACCATGCGCTGAAGGGAGTTCAGCTGTCATCCTCTAGGGGGCGCTACCATGCGCTGAAGGGAGTTCAGCTGTCATACTCTAGGCGGCGCTACCATGCGCTGAAGGCTGTCATACTCTAGGGGGCGCTACCATGCGCTGAAGAGAGTTCAGCTGTCATACTCTAGGCGGCGCTACCATGCGCTGAAGGCTGTCATACTCTAGGGGGCGCTACCATGCGCTGAAGGGAGTTCAGCTGTCATACTCTAGGGGGCGCTACCATGCGCTGAAGGCTGTCATACTCTAGGGGGCGCTACCATGCGCTGAAGGGAGTTCAGCTGTCATACTCTAGGGGGCGCTACCATGCGCTGAAGGGAGGAGCAGCGTTGTTGGTTGACTCAAAGTAGTGTCCGGCTCAGTGCGGTGAAGAAAAAGTAAATTGCAAAAAAAAAAGATTTTCCAGGAGATCTTTTAAGTCCAATTATTGTGGTATTCCCATCCTCATGAGTGGCCTGTGCTTGAGAGGCCTCCATGATGGACTGAGGTGCAGTAGGAGCACACAGGCTGATTTCACTGCATAGTTCAGTCCGTCATTACTTGGAATAGTTCTTTAAGATGAATGTTGTGTTCTGTGCTGTTCTGCTTCACCAAGTCTGAATGTCATTATGTGTGCTTTTACTCGGATTTGTAGTCTAGCCTTTTGACCAGCAGTGTTTTGAGAGCTGGTCGGGGCGGCTGGAAACGAGGCGCAGAACGTGTGGGCCCCAGTGCTTTTTGTCCCTTTACCATAAATGGTGGTGTGCGCATTTCAGCCTTCTCGTTAATAATGTTTGCCTCATTCACTTATCGCGTATTTCACTGTCCATGCACAGATGAGTGAATTACAGCCAAGAATTTCACTTCCATAAACAAGGCGTTATTGCTTTAAAAATAAGATTACATATGCCTTCTTTTTTTTTCCCCCCGCTCCGTTTTAAGGCAAGTTCCAAACGCTTTCTTGTTGTGTGTTGTTTCGTTTTCCCATCTTATCAGTCTTGATGTGCGATGTACTTTATGTGCAGCCATGAACCGCTGACTCCCTCTTTACTGGGATGGGGGTAACGGATTGGCTCGTGTAGCTGTGGAGCACACCGTGGGAGTGATGGGGAAACGGATTGGCTCGTGTAGCTGTGAAGCACACCGTGGGAGTGAAGACATGGCCGAACGTGGCTGATCTCCTGGAGCAATCCCCCCCTGCGTCACTTTCTAATGGCCTACAGTCTATTGGAAGTGACGCAGCTGTTGTTTTTGCAGAAGGGTTTTTTGGTGGCATTCTAAAGGCTTTAAATCCATTACACAGCTATTGATCAGTGATCAATGGTGATTACATGTAAGGAAAGGGCATTCGTGTCTGGCTTGTTTTCTGCCAGTGCAAACAGTAGTCAGTACAGTTTTCCGAAAGCAGCCTCTCTTAAGGGAACGGATGGTGAAATGGAACCCTCGCCCAGCTCTGTGTGTTATCACGGCAGATTTGAGCGAAGCGGTATTGACAGGAGACGTATGGAATGAGGATGTGTGTAGCATGTAAGGCACGGTGTGAGGCCGCTCTTTGATTATGCTCCCGAAGCCATATTGGCGTCCTCACTCACGAAAAAGCACCAAGCAAATTGAATTAGCCTTTCTCATGTGTCATTCTCCCTGCCCCCCCCCCCGGCCATGTTTGGCTGATTGCATACCTCAGGTTTTACATTTTCTTCCGTCACAAAAACCAGCTCCAGAGGAATCACGCTAGCTCTGGCTCGTTTGCTTTAACAGGAGGCATCGATCGCAAATTGTATTTGACTGCTTTTCTGGGCATTTGTGCCGTTGGTTCCCTCCCAAACTGCTTTGAGCCTGTCCTAGTTAGATGCTCATTCTCCCTTGGCCGAGACAATCTAATAGCTTTGTCTCCAGTCCGTGTTATGCACCATTTTTTCCCCTTGTCTAACCATTTTTTTGTAGTTTGTTGTTGTTGCATCAGATTACACAGCAATTTCAATAAACCATTCTCACTTGGTGATGCTGTGTCTGTTCCAGGATCTGACTGCAACATCATTTATTGAATCATTTAATGTTCAGTTCTAGATGTTTTTGAAAATCAAAAAGAAATTCTATTACATTAATGTGATTTGATTATGAGGTGCAAGATTCCGAACCCCAGAAACTTGTGCTCATGCCTGCGTGAATGAGTATGCATCTCATCTGAAGCCTTATGCAGGCTGGGGGGATGCCTTGTGTTCGTTTGAATGCATGGCACGGAATTGCATTGGTTACCTTTTAAGGGCTTATCTTGTACTATTTCACCAGAGGCATGGTACTGTGTCAACATGCACATTACATGGACTGGGTCAGGTTTGCGTTCTGTTAATTAAGGGGTCTTTGGAGTCTCCAAATAGTGCCTGCAGACAGATTGCTCTTAAACTATTCACAAGAGAAACCCTGCGGGGAGTCACTGATGACCCGTCCCTGATGAGTCTGCAATGCTTGTTCTCTATTTGTGTATAAGCCTGCATGCAAACATACTTGCATTGTCTTATTCATTCAGTCACTTTCCCCTTGAGCCTTAAGTTCGGAGAAGTTTCTGTTGCAAGCGAGCTTGTGTGCGTATTTTAAGGTTGTTTGCATTGTGTGTTGCGCCGAGCTTATTTTTGCCGCTTTGATTTGCCATTGTCCAGGGATGCAGCACAGCGGTGAGTTCTCCCGCCTGGTGGCTCAGGTCAAAAGTCGCGTGGGGACGTCCAGGAGGGCTCAGCAGATCAAGCAGGAGCAGGAGCAGGAGCAGGAGCAGGAGCAGGAGGCAGCCGCTGAGGAAACGAGCCATGAAGGTAAGGCAAACAAAGCCCGCCCCGTCCCTTCAGTGTCAGACACGTGTGCTGCGTACAGATGAGACCATGACCCCCCCCCCCCCCACCCCACCCCACCCCCGAACGAACACTTCAGAATGACGGAGGCTTCTTCCTCACGGGCTTAATCCCCCCGAGGGAGGAGGGAGTTTCATCATGCGTCGTCTCCTCAGCTCTGCTTTTAAAGCAGGTTTAAAGTTGTCAGTGTGCACCCTGCCCACCCACTTGATTCCAACCACAGCGTGCAACAGGTAGTAAGTAACGCATGATGGATCAGAGAAATCCCAATCGATCAGAGCTCATTAGAACCAGTGGAGTCGGCCAGAAATGTAGCTGCTTCCACTGATTGCGGTGTTGACCTCGTGTCAGCAGCCTAGATTGGCAAATCCTCTCGCCAGGACGTGTAAGTGCTTCCGAACGGATGCACTTTTTCTCAATCAGTAGAGAAGTGACAGTGGCCCACGCTGCGAGGCTTGGACAGTTCCAGAGGAAGCACACGTAGCAATCAATGCTGTATGTTTTCCAACAACTTTAGAAAATAAATAAATAAATAAATAAATACAAGAGAAGCGAGAGGAGCCATCTGAATCAACCTCATTCAACTGCTTTAAAAGAATTCTCAAAACATGGTTGATAAATAGCCAAAAATGTCATCATTAGTGGGTAAGCAGTAGAATTACTTTTGTTTACCACTTTGTTCTTTCCCTTCTACCCATGGTTAAGGACTAAGTGGCGCTTGTATATTGGGATTTTATTTATTTTATTTTTGATATATTGTCAATGTTATGTTTGATATATACGTTAGTGCCTTTTTGTTAGGTTGTATAGCCTTTTTTCACTCTGGCAGGGGGACTGCCAATGGAC
>NC_045156.1:28419019-28429019 GCF_900700415.2 Clupea harengus
TGAAACCTAACGGTTCAGATTATAAAACTTTGCATAACAAGTCGTTAGTCTCTCTCTATCCTCAACAGTGTCGTACATTTTTCTAGAAAAACTACGAAGATATATAGCTGGCCATTCGTCTGTGCAGTGGCGCTACTTTTCATATACAGTGGGGAAAATAAGTATTTGAACCCCTGCCGATTTCGCCGAGTTTGGCCACTTGCAAAGAAATGTGTGATCTATAACTGTAATGGTAGGTGTATTTTAACAGTGAGAAATAGAATATCAACAAACAAATCCAGAAAACTGCATTTTATAACATTTATGACTTTATTTGTATTTGATGCAGAAAATAAGTATTTGAACTCCCAAGCAAACAGCAAGAATTCTGGCTCCCAATGACCAGTTATGTGCCCAAGAAGCACACAGATTTGTCCTCATTAGGCCTAACAAGGTACACCTGATCTCAACTGGTGACGTGTATAAAAGAAACCTGTCCAAAGAATCATACTTCACACCTTCAACCTCACCACCATGGGCAAGACCAAAGAGTTGACCAAGGACGTCAGAGATAAGATTGTAGACCTGCACAAGGCTGGAATGGGTTACAAAACCATCGGCAAGCAGCTTGGTGAGAAGCAGACAACTATTGGTGCGATTATTCGTAAATGGAAGCAACACCAAACAACTGTCCATCGCTCTAGGTCTGGGGCTCCATGCAAGATATCCCCTCGTGCGGTATCGGTGATCATCCGAAAGGTGCAGAATAACCCCAGAACTACACAGGGGGAGCTTGTGAATGATCTCAAGGCAGCTGGGACCACAGTCACCAAGAAAACCATTGGCAACACACTACGCCGTAATGGTTTGAAGTACTGCAGAACTCGCAAGGTCCCCCTGCTCAAGGAAGCACATGTACAGGGCCGTCTGAAGTTTGCCAATGAACACTTGAATGATTCTAAGGAGGATTGGGAGACAGGATGTGGTCAGATGAGACCAAAATCAAGCTCTTTGGCATCAACTCGACTTGCCGCGTTTGGAGGGGGACGAATGCTGAATATGACACCATCCCCACCGTCAAGCATGGAGGTGGAAACATTATGCTTTGGGGCTGTTTCTCTGCCAATATTACAGGACGACTCCACCGCATCGAGGGGACTATGGATGGGGCCATGTAATGTGGAATATTGGGCTTGAACCGCATTCCCTCATTCCCTCCCATTGAAAACGCAACCTTAAGGATTTGGAGAGGATCTGCAAAGAGGAGTGGACCGAAATCCCTCCTGAGATGTGTGTAAACCTAGTGACCAACTACAAGAAAAGTCTGACGTCTGTGCTTGCCAACAAGGGTTATTCCACCAAGTACTAAGTAATGTTCAAATACTTATTTTCTTCATCAAATGCAAATTAAGTCATAAATGTTATAAAATGCAGTTTTCTGGATTTTTTTTGTTGATATTCTGTTTCTCACTGTTAAAATACACCTACTATTACAATTATAGATCACACATTTCTTTGCAAGTGGCCAAACTTGCGAAACTGCAGGGGTTCAAATACTTATTTTCCCCACTGTAAATGTTGGCTTGTAACTTTGATATTGAGGGGGTTTAGTATGTCAATAAATCCAATTTTCTCTTCCATGTGGTGGTGGTGACGATGATGATTGGTCTACTTAATAGTGTTTGCAGCTCTTCTTTGCCTTAGCAGTTATATAGTGTTTGCAGCTCTTCTTTGCCTTAGCAGTTATATATGCAACAATTGGCTAATTGCAGAGTGCACAGTGCTCAAGTGGGCTATCTCCCAGGCCTTTCTGTGTGGAGTTTGCATGTTCTCCCCGTGTTCACAAGGGGTTTCCTCCACTAAGAACCCCAACAGAAAAAACATGCAAAACAACAGAACACATGTCCATCCCTGACCAAAGATGGACAGTTCACTTCACTTGGTCCCCGGGCGCTACAAGCTGCCCACTGCTCCTGGGGGGTCCTTGAGGAAGGACAGTCCAGGATGGGGAAAAAGCAGAAAATAAATTCACCGCGACCTCAGGCTTACCTGCGTGTGTGTGTGTGTGTGTGTGTGTGTGTGTGTGTGTGTCCTGTGTCGCCTCCATATATGCACGTGTGTGTTCCAGTGTGTCGTGTGTGCCATTAAAAACCTGACAAAGGTCTTAATTATTATTATAACTTCAAGAGTCACTTGAGACACCTATTGGCATGTCAATATTTAATTACAAGCTGTAAAGGCCTTTAATTCATCTTCAAGTTGAGAATCCATTATGTTGTTTGCCTATTAATAATCAGTAATGGGGAGCAGCCTCAGCATCTCGTGGACAGTCAAATAAAGGCCAACAGACCATTTGTAGGAGATTAGCATAGGCAAGACCCAGACGCTATCCCCCATGGTCACGGCAGATTTGCTTATGCTCCCAGCGTTGTTTATTAGGTTTTGTTGGTCTTTCCTGTGCAATCATTTTGAGGAGTTGTCTCTCTGCCCCCCCCAGCCCACCGAGGACCTGTCCTCCATCGTGATCGTTTTCTAAATATGCCAAGTAAATACTTGCTGGGTGCAAACACAAGTCTCTCCTGAGACATGCTGCATTGTTTAGTTTTGTTGGGGGGGACTATTCTTATTTGAGCTAAGTATGTGTGATAACTTAGTTTCCATTAAATGAGGATCCAGTCCAGATGATCATGTTCAGTATTTAATATAAGAACTCACAGGGGTTGTAGATAACATACATCACTCAGGTAAGTCTCTGCTTAATCTACTGTCAATGTCTTGACCTCCAGGGTTAACTGTACCTCCTGATGGAGTGGGGTGGTATTGCAATAGTATCTATATGAACCAGATAATCACGATACCACAGTATGTCTAACTCCAAAAAGGACCTGCGTCTAGCTTCACTCTGCTCTAAAAGCCACGGTCAACTCCAGGCCTATATAAGGCAAGAATAAGCAGAGAGCGCCGTGTTGTAGCACGTGCTACCTTATGTTGTCTTTCTCCCCCACTTTCTCTCTTTGTTTGTGTCATCAATCTCAATTTTGCTCCATGAACTGGTTTCCCCTCGTCGTACTCCTGCACTATTACTGCCTTTCCTCCTCTCCTCTTTTTTTTCTTTTTCTCTCCGTCATGGAAATTTGATTCGTATTTATTAATTTGATATGAACAAATAGTCCAGGCATGTTACCCAAAAGTGTGGAGCAACCTCACACAAATTGGAACAAAAAGAAACGGATTTCGTCAATATGTTCTGAAGGAGACGAAATAAGTCCTTAGGAATCATTTGAAGGGAATGTTTTTTTTGAAAATGTTCTAAATATGATACCAACAAAAACCTTTGCCTCTGTAGGCACCTGTCTGTGTCATATGGTTGTGCATGCAAGATCTGACCATGCTGGATTTTTTCCTTGAAGCAAAAAAAAGACGGCACTAAAGCGTAATGATGTTGTGGTATAAGCCCTACACACTCTGTTGTTGTTGTTGTTGTTGTTGTTGTTGTTGTTGTTGTTGTTATTATTATTATTATTATTATTATTATTATTATTATTATTATTATTATTATGAAAGCTTGTGTGGGGTCACACGTCGTTAGATATCTGATAGATAAACAGCATTCTAAAAACACTTTGTGAACATGGATAAATTCATCTGTAGATTTAAGGAAAAATGAAGCCCAAAATCTGTATGTGTATCAGAAACTGCAAACCGGTCCTCTGGGGGTCTTATTTAATGACACCACCAAGTCATTCTTTTCTGATTTCCGCTGTGAGTATTGTGGTAGTAGTACCTCTTAGCATTTGATCATTTCTGAACTCTTGGCTTCTTCTCTCTGTCTCATTCCTTCCTCCTGTGCACACACATGCTTGTGTTTCTCACTCCGAGGGGCAGGCTTTGCTATCGTTGCAGCCTGCCTAGCTCTCCTCTCCTCTCCTCTCCTCTCCTCTCCTCTCCTCTCCTCTCCTCTCCTCTCCTCTCCTCTCCTCTGCTCTGCTCTGCTCCCCTCTCCTCTACTGCTGTGTGATGTGTTCAGTGGGAGGTTGAACAGTGACCTGAGCTAACCAACACACAGCACAGTCGCAGCATGACTCTGCCTGCCTATTCAGGAAACCAGCAAAGATCAGTCGTACACTTAACGACCTCAGAGTAGATCAAACATCTCCATTCTCCCCAAGAGCATTGACTGCCACTGTTGCCCAACAAAGATGTCTTGTCAAGATGTTACAAAGATTCTTTGAGCTGCTAGTATTTCTTTTTTTATTTCATTTGTACCAAAGCCCCCTGTAACCTTTGGGAGCGAAACGGAACTCTCTCTCTGTTCTGGGGGTCATGTAAGGCTCCTACCCTGCCCTCTCTCTGTCCCTGAGCTGCTGCCCTTGTCCATCTCCTCCAGGGGGTGAAGGGTTTAGCTACTGTCGTCATCCTCCTCCTCCTCCTCCTCCTCCTCCTCCTCCTTGTGAAAATCTCCCATTCAGCCACTTTTCTGCAGGCTGCAGTGACGAGACGCCCAAATTGCTACAGCGTCTGCACCACAATTCCTGCATTCTGGGTTCTTGGCTGACTGCTTGCTTTGGTCTCTCAGTCCACCCCCATCCATTTTCATCCCTTCACACACACACACAGATACACACACACACACAGATACACCGCACACCACAGATGCTCGAGTCATCCCCAGCCTCCTGCTGTCATTGCATGGGTCCATATCTTGCTGCGAGAATCGTAACATCCATTTTACTTGCTTGCCCGTACTCCTTTTTTTCCCCCCCCTGAAAACGTTGTGCTTCCTGTAAAACATTTATTCTGATAGGGCATGCATCTCCATAAATTACATCTTCACAGTGCGTATCTGGAGGCAAGACAGCAGTGAGCCCTGACCTCTGGAAAGGACGCATATTATCTCCCACTGGTTGCGTGGCTGCTCCGCGGGTTTGTGATCGCGTCGGAATAGGAGATGAGGCCACGTGCAGACAAAGGCTGGGGGAAAATGTCCGCTGCCACATCGGTGGCCGGATATGGCATTTTAGCGGCGAGCTGTGTGATGAAAGCAGCTCCTGCGGTCAGATAAGATTATCATCTCTGCTGGGAGCAGTCGGTGACTAAGTCCAGCATGTGTTGTTGCTGCTGCAGCAATGGCCCCATCCCTCTGCCCCTGCCTTACAGGGTGACTAACCATTTATCTCTGGTGTGGGGTGTGGCAGCAAGGGGGATTGGGTCTTTTTTTTGTGTGTGAACATAGTGGACACTTTACTATAACACCATATTCATTGAAACTGTTAGTAACGTTGTATGTTTTTCTCTTCTTTTTTTTCTTCGTTCCAGCTCAATTTCAGATGTGTTTAGCTGACTGTCAGGGCCAGCGGACAGGGTGTATTGGTAAGTACATTTCTGAAAGTTGGTTTGAGTGTTGTTGTTGTATATCATGATCTGCTGCCTACTTAACAGTCTATGGTGGAAGTGCACACCTCGGTACACACACTTCAGTATGCTCATCTGATCCAGGTCTCTAAACCCTTTGATGTCTGTGGCAGCGTCTGCGAAGCCGAGAAAAATGAGATCCGTTTTGTCTGGAATCTCTAATCCAATCTTCGCACCACATTATCACACCAACGCGATAATAGCGTTGCCATAAACATTAACCTCCAGGTGTCCGGGGGTCAATACAGGCACTTTTGTGGTTCTGACGTGCTGTGATGTTTTTGAAAATTTAAGACAACTTTTAAAAATAAATTCCAAGGACAATGAGACATAGTGTAATATGGAGCTACAACTTGAGGAACTACTAACTTTCTCTCTGAGGAGAAACTGGATGAGTACGTTTTAAATATTTCTAAACGTCACACTAGGAGTTTTGCCTTTTGCATAGGCTAACTTTTATACCTTGCTATGCTGTTGATTGTAGCCCATAGATAGGTAAGGCTAGGTAGATATCTTATCTAATCTTTGGAACTCATGTGATGGGTACACACAGGCTAAAGGTTTTTAGTGGTACAGTGTACACATGTTTAGACTAGGCTCTGGATTCTTTTATTGTTCTTTCCATATTGTATCATTCCAGGAATGCAATGTGATTGCACCTTCTATATATTATAATTTGATTCATCGCATGTTTGGATTTGGACTACATCATTTTCAATAGACGGTAAAAAGGCCCTTATTCCCTCTTATTTTCTAAATTTCTGATTGACACTTACTTTCCAAAATGACTGTGTAGCGGGGGACACAATGACATCGCTGACTGATCTTTGACAGAGGGGAGTGGGGACTTGTGACTACCTGTGACTAACACCAACATGTGCGTGATAGAGGCCACAGACCTTCGAAAGAAAGCGTCAACTTAGAAGTTTAGTAACCAAAGTACATACAACTGATGAATGCTTTAAAGGAGCTAGCTAGTTCTGACACCAAGCATTCCAAATACAAAATATTGGAGTTATCTGCCCCCTCCCCCTCCTCCCCAGACTCGAAGCTCAGGCGGGTTGCCAGGTTGAGGACACTGAACCTACATAAACAAGTGCAAGACGAGCTAAACATTCAACTTTGACAATGGCAAGCAACGACAAGTCCTACACTATAAGTAGATCAGCTAATTTACACGTTTGCAGTGTTTCTATTGTTTGCATATTATAAACCAGCTCATATGAATTGTTTATACTCTGTGTTCGCTAAATAGAAATAGAATAGAATAGAAAAGCCTTTATTGTCATTGTATTTATACAACGAAATTTTGAGTGCTTCTCCTGTTGGTGTGACGAGGGACAACATATAACACAACAACAACATATAACATAACAATACTACAACTATCCAAAAACAGTAGGAACAGCCCCCCAAAAAATATATATATACATTAAGAGTAGAACAAAGTGCGGTGGCATAGACTAAAGTACATCAATAAATACATCAATTAATACAGCTTTGTTTATGCACATGTGTAAGGTGAATGAAATGCAATGCAATGAAATGAAATGCATGGCTAGCTATGTACGTTATCCCAAAAACCAGCCCACTGCTCTGAAAATAGGCTAGAAACTGGAGTTGGAGTTAGGTTACTTCTTTTCAGGACCCGGTAATGAGAACATATTGCTCATTTTAACAGATAACATATAAATCATTTCACATCTATTTCGGAGTAGTATGCTACTGTTCTTCCTTGTTGCAGCCCGATGTAGAGCTCCGTTATGAGGTGCCCTCACTAGGGTCCAGTGAAGCCACTGAGGGCTGGACAGGTGCTGCCGATTCGAGAGGCAGAGAGCGGAGAGGATGAGCTAAAGAGAGCAGGAGAAGAGAGAGAGCAGGAGAAGAGAGAGCAGGAGAAGAGAGAGAGGAGGAGAAGAGAGAGAGGAGGAGAAGAGAGTGCAGGTCCTAGTGGTACAAGAAGTAAAGGATCTAGAAGAAGGCCGAGAGAAGAGAGAGTGCAGGTCCTGCATACCAGTCAAGTTAACATTACTGAAATCTGTGAGGTCAGTGGTTTAAAATCCATGAGCCATCCTTACCACCCACACAAACAAGACAACACCCACACACACATACACAAACAAGACAACACGTGCAAGCATATTCTTACATTTGTGAGGCATTTCATAAACAGGTCTGGTTCACCTAGTGATAAGAAGTTGTTCAGTAATGCTAAATATTGAAACTTTGACTATAGACTATATAGCACACGGACCACAGAGTATGAATGTGAGTACTTGAGATGACTTTTAATGCCCATCCCTACTATTAGCCATGATACATTCATTAAGGTTAGCCAACCTTAACTGAAGCTCAATGTTTACCTGTTCAGGAGAAAATGAGCCAGCTCGGCATCTGTCTTTCGGTCCTTATGGGCTCTTAGCTGTCTCCATCGTTCAATATTCACCCACATTTTACTATGTCTTTGGTCATGCAGCTTTTAAGAAGGATATCAAAGATGTTTTTTTTTTGGTTTAGAGTAGTGCTGTCAAACAATTAAAATATTTAATCGCGATTAATCGCATTTATGTCATAGTTAACTCAAAATGAATCGCGATTAATCGCAATTTTTTATCTATTCTAAATGTCCCTTCGTTTATTTATTTTTTCCATCATTTTATTTTAATTTTAATGCCCTTATCAACATGGAAAAGTGGATTGGCTTGCTTTATGCAAATGTTTTATTTTATTGAAAACCAACATTGCCAAACAGGGCGGTACAAAATAAAATTATAAAGTGCACATTTCAGGTAAACAAGGACAGTTAAATGATGGCTTAATATTTTCTTTTTTTCAAGTTTGCTGGGAACATAGCAGTCAGGCCTCTTATTTCAGAAACAATGAATCGTAACAGTTAGATTAACAATAAAAGGTAAGCCTACTACTTCAGCCAGCTGCCTGGACAACAGTGAAGCTTGCTTCTTTTGCACAACACAACTTTTAAAAGTAAACTTTCCATTCAGAAGCTTTTTATCATCCATTTCGCCGTATCGCGCTCACAATTCACTCAAACCGTAACGTTAGCATACTACACAGTATGCAGGCCAAAAAGAACGTTAATCTAAAAAATGAAAAAAAAATTTGTGTTAATCTCGCGATAAAAAAATGAACGGCGTTAAAATGGGTTTGCGTTAACGCCGTTAATAACGCGTTAAACTGACAGCACTAGTTTAGAGATCATGTTCATTTTATGATTTAGTACAGTAAATGTATTACATACTGGTCCTTTGTACACACAAGTGTTAGCTACGCAGAGCTATTCAATGTTCAGCACATCTGAAAATGGGTTTTTAAATGTACAGTTGATTTAACCAAAAAAAATATAAAATTGGCATCCTTACTGTTCTCAGATTATTGTTGCTGAGTTTGTGCTAATTTTAGTTATAGACAGGAAAATATTTTAAAATCCCTTATGCTATTGGTTGGGGACCTCCCACAGTGGCTAATCCTCTCACTGTCACATGCAAGTGGTCATACAACAACAACCTACCCTAACCAATATAACAACTGCCCAACCATAGATCCTAAGCATCAAGATGCAACAACAACCCACAACTGGCTGGTGACAGCTGCAACATGCGCCATGTACCCGGGATCACTCCTTCACAGTACAATATGCACGGCCTGTAGCCCACAACTGCTAAACACAACACTACCCATAGCCATAGAGCCGTAGAACCTGAGCAGCAGGATACAAAACCAAAGCTGCCTTTGTGAGCATGTCGCTTGGGTTTTCAAACAGGCATTTCAAACATATAAAAAATATAAAAATGTGAAGGCACGTCAGACTACCTCAAAGGTGGCTGAAAGACCTCTGACTGGTTAAAGAGTGTTTGCCTGAGAGACCTCTGACTGGTTAAAGAGTGTTTGCCTGAGAGACCTCTGACTGACTCTGACTGGTTAAAGAGTGTTTGCCTGAGAGACCTCTGACTGACTCTGGTTAAAGAGTGTTTGCCTGAGAGACCTCTGACTGACTCTGGTTAAAGAGTGTTTGCCTGAGAGACCTCTGACTGGTTAAAGAGTGTTTGCCTGAGAGACCTCTGACTGACTCTGGTTAAAGAGTGTTTGCCTGAGAGACCTCTGACTGGTTAAAGAGTGTTTGCCTGAGAGACCTCTGACTCTGGTTAAAGAGTGTTTGCCTGAGAGACCTCTGACTGACTCTGGTTAAAGAGTGTTTGCAGAAGCTTTCCGGATCTTCTCAGTGGTAAGCCACCCCCACATATCCAGATGCCTTAAATTAAGAAGGCAGAAATCACGCGCCTTCTGTTCTCGGCGATGGAACTGCCGTGTTCGCTCTCTGTGTATAAATACGGAACCCCACCACCACCACCACCACCACCTTCCATCACTATTGATTCCATTGACAATGTGATAGATTGCAACTTAATTTTAACACTAGGTCTGCCGTCCAGCCTCACTGTAGATGCCCAGATGCCTGATTTCTGTTTTGAAGGCTTGTGTTCAGTCAGTGACTGGATGGTGCCCTTGTGTGACCCTTCGTTGTGAGGATAGCTCTGCCTCCTCTTGTGCTCTTCACAGATGGGGGCGCCTCCTGCACTATTAGAAGTGT